>NW_027114029.1:695246-712165 GCF_000696795.3 Halyomorpha halys
AAATAAAATATTTATTTTTTTAAACGTTTTAAAACAGCCACCATTTTTTATTTCCCCTAACTATACATGGTAAACTCGATAATTTGTCTAGTAATTATACATAGTTGTCATTAAAGCAATCAAATATTCGGATTAAATAACTGACTTCATTCTCCTCTTGAGCTCTAGTACTTGTAAGTGCTACATGTGCCTTGGGTAGGGGTCTTGCTAGATTAATTAGAAAATATGTGCCTCTCCAGCCTAACAAGCCCTTACATTATAATGAACATTCAATAAACAATTTTTATTGTTTTATAATTTAAAACACTTCACTAATAATGTAAACATCAATTTTTATATGTACACTTGTATCTACTAAAATATTGAAATAGGTCAGGTTTCGCTCTAAGAATGTTCACCGAACAGATTTTGCTCTGGGCAACATCTATTCAATATCTTAGGCATCAGGAATTTTTAGGAATCGATATGATTACGTAAACACATTTTATTGGTTTTTTTCACTCATTAAAAAAAAATTAAATGATAATGTTTTAATTGATAAGTATCTCAATTTCCAAGAATATTAAGTATGATTGATTATTTGCCTTTCGAATTGATGATAAATACTATATTTTTATAATTGAAAAAGGACTCGTTTATAGACTACAAAAAACTATTGTGTTATCTTTCCCTGACCAATTGAGATATTCTTGTTTTTGTCTGAGCATAGGTAATTATAAAGTTCTTATCTGTTTTTTTCGTATCTTAGTTGAATTGAACTATTCTTCTAGATTCTAGAGTTGTTTGTCAGCGTAATTTTAGAACAGAAAAAAAAATTTTTTTGAAGATAACAAGTACATTTTTGGAACATAACAAGATATTTCTTTTTCATACACGAATCTGTATTAAAATTAAATAAATTAAATCTTGCCTAAAAATCGGTAGCTTCGTGTACCAACTGGCATCAACGTTTAGTGGGATTTGAGAATTATATTTACCATCACACAAGAAATAATATATGAAAATGCACAAGTTTCATCATATTCCTTAAGTCTCAATCCAGAGTGACTTGATTAACAGTCACCTAATTTGACTCTCCAGTGATCTTAAATCTCAGTCGTAACTCCTTTACTGAGCCAGAAAATGACTTACCAGAATGAGATATGAATAAATATGTTAATTATTTTTGGATCTAATTAAGCTAATTAAGGATTTGAGCTGGGTTCGAACACCAGATACTTGTTTCAGGGATATAATATGTAGTGTATCCTAGTTAATTTGGCTCTGGAAGTGTGAGAAACCTCTACTACAGATTATTACAACGAGTGTACAACACTTTTACATTAAAATACTTTTATTAATTAATAAGAATTTGTAAAGCTTTATTATTGAGATTTGGTGTCTTCGAGTTGTGTGACGTTTACCTTTATAACTTCGGGACTTCGTGAGTCAATAGCCTGTATAAGTAAGACTGTTTATCTAGTTTTAGTATATGAGTCTAAGAGGAGACAATAGTTAATTTATCCCCATTTTTAATTACTTTAAAGAAAACTATGTACAATTACTAGTCAAAATCGATGAGTCTGCCATCTATAGGTAGGGAGAATAAAAATGGTGGCTGTTTTAAGCTGTTATTGTTTTTAGTTCTGGAGATAAAGTTTTTTAAATCACAATATTTCATAAAGAATGCTCTGAAAAATCCGTACTCAGTGAATTTATTTGGAGAAATATTATCTCAAAACATATTTGATGTGGGGATGTCTATTAGTACTCCAATTAAAGATAATTTAATGTTAAATTTATCTATATGTTTATCTTCGTAGGAAGAATTTATGGTTTACAAAATAAATTAACAAAATGTTTATTTCTAGTTGTTGGAATAACATTTGTGAAAATATCAACTAAAATAATTACTACTCCTAAAACTACTAACTACTAACATTTCAATAAAAAACTATCTTCATATCGTTAAAATTACATAGAACACAAGAAAACCTAATATAACATCGTTTAAAGTAGAGTAAATTTACAAATCTCTACATAATCCCTAACAGCAGTTTTTTTTTTTTAAAGCAACATTTCGTAAAAGATGTATTGAAAAATTAGTAGTTACTGAATTTATTGTGGGAAATCTGTACTTTAGGAACCATGAGACGTACAGATGTATATTAGCACTACTAATTGCATATAGTAGAAATGCACAGAACAACAAGAAATCAACATCTCGTGAATTTATTTTGCCAAATATCATTAAAACTACTACTCCTACAAAGATAAACTACCTTATAGCACATTAAGCTATTATTGCTTTTTAAATTAAAGCTACTAATAATAAATCACTAACCACTGATTTTTTAGTACATTTTTAAGAAATGTTGCTTTTAAAAAAAAAAATGCTCTATTAATGCTCACATTTTAGCAAATTTACTCTACTTTAAATGATATTGCATTTGATTTTCTAGTGTTGAGGATAGTTTCAAAGATGAAATGTTGGTAAAAAAAAAAACTGAATTTCGGGAACTATTTATCGTTTAATAATATATTTTTTTAAAAAACTCCGGAACTATTTAACGTTTAATAATATATTTTTTTAAAAAACTCCGGAACTATTTAACGTAAACTGCTTCTTCATTCGGGTTCATGTTTTGGTAAATTTACTCTTCTTTAAATGATGTTCTATTTGGTTTTCTAGTGTTATAGATGGTTATGGAGCTCCGAAAGAAAAATCCGTGGGCGAAAACTTTTGGCTTCACTTTTGCTTTGAAGGAGAGTAAGGTTATGCCACCACCTTGTTCAGCATAGCTCACTGATAAGAATGTTATTCCTGCATGCTCTTATTCCTCTTTGAAGATAAAAGAATAGGAGAGTTGTGCAGAGAATTTAGAAAGTGTGGCGAAGAAGCCTGAGGCAGAAATAGGATCACAAACCTTAAATAAATATTTTGATATCAAATATTGATAATCCTCGCATATATGATCAAATTGATACTATCAAGAAACACCTTGCAGGTAGAAGCACCCAAATCCAATCAAACATAAAAACCAATTTATCTGATTTTTGTTAGTGTACATACTTATTAAAACATAAATTATGCATTTTTTTAAAAACATTTTCACTTCTATAAATGAAAAACTGTACATTCAACATCTCTTTGCGGGACACCCTATAAATAAGACTGCAGTAATTTTAAACCTGCCAATTTTGACAACTACCCAGTCAAGCGAAAGGCCTCTTTAAGTGATAAAAAATCCTAGTTCCCTTGAGATCCCAGTTATACAGATTACACCGTACTTATATATTATGTTCAGACTCCTTACCATCTATCTGGGCAACCCGAATCTGAGGAAGTAAAAAAATAAAGTAAGCTACTTTTCTAAGCTGTTCGGTACGACCTTAGACCCCCACCCACGGGTGGCAAACATATTATCGTAATAGAATCGGTCGATAACCCTTGAAGCCCCAAATACACTAAATAACCATCCCTTCGCAGTAACCTTCAGCCTGCGATACAATGGGATTTTCCTCTTGGAATTCTCGTTCCTAATGGGCTGTAGTCGTCCTTGTGGAAACGACATTTTTTGGCAGCTTTGTTGTTAATTAAGGTTATAGAGTCTGGATTTTGCGGTTTTTAAAACATTTTTTTCTTTATCTGTATCTGATTTAATATTTCTAATAACTTTCATCACATTCTATTTTTTCTAAAGGAATTATGGCTTGATGCATTGCTTATCTTACAGCATAATGACTAATGGAAAGTAATCGAAGTTTAACATTGTTTAAAGGGACAATTTTAATGAGTTAATTAATGGCGATTATGTTATGATTATAAACAGGGACACCTCAAATGGTAATTAATAACTAACATTTTTCCAGTACAACAGCCTTCATAGCTACAAAAGAGAAAATCACTAATAATTCAGACTGGAGATAACAGATCCACTTCAATAGTCTAATAAAATGGGAAGGCCTATAGCCTCGGGCACTATAACATATGAGGCCCTTCAAACAACAATGGGCTATAAAATGAATTAAAATTATTAATTTATTTAATAATTCAAATGTAACAAACATTAAAAAGAAAAATTAATCATTTACAAGAGATATTCCTTGATTTGTGATTAGCAAAATGATAAATTATTTCTTATAAGTCTATTGATTTAAAACAACAGTAATTAACAGTTCAAAGTTTCTTGAAGCAATCGTAGTTCTCGAGTTTATTCTTGGTTCGTTATAATTTGCGGATCAAAAGAGTCAGGGCAACTATTGAAGGGACAATTGTTTTCTAATTTACGAAGAATATCGCAACTTCTAAAAGCACACGCTGCGAATGTGGACACTAATAGCTTTTTTTTAAATATTTATTTATTGCTATTTACAACTGTACATTATAAATTGAAGTGTTACAGGCATGTAGAGAAACTACCCATTGGCAGCACTCTAATGACGTTTTACATTAGCAGGTCTTGTGGCCATCTTCTTTTCAGGCGTCTCGGAGGATTGTCAGGAATGGAAGAGGATGCAAGATTAGAAACTAGGGAGTTTAAATGGAAGGAGTGATATCTGGTTCGGGCTAGATCGGTTACATAGGTCACATTAAGGTCTTTATGTATGATTTTATTTGTGACAAAATAAGGAGCATTGAGGATTTTACGAAGGATTTTGGATTGTAAGGATTGAATAAGAGAGGATTTCGAAGGTTTAGTAGAGCCCCAAAGCTCAACTCCATATTACAGTCATGTAGATCAGTCATTTGTAATGTGTTGTAAGTTTAGACCATTTGTCCAGTAAGTGCTGTAATAGTCGAAATCGAAGTGCAGTTTGCTGTCTTTTCAGTCTTGTGTGAGGATTCCAGGTTATTCGTCTGTCCAAATGTAGTCCAAGGTAGCGGATCTGTTCGACAGGGGTAAGAGTAACATTATTAACTGAAACTGTAGGGTAGTGGGTAGGTTTACAACGTAGGGTACAGATGATTTGATGGGATTTGTTAGAATTAATCTTAATCCTCCAATGACGACACTATTCTTCGAGGGCTGTGATATGGGATTGGATGTTGGACGTTATTAGGTCGGGTCCAGGGTCTTTGCGGGTAGGTAATCTTTGAATGATACTAGATATCTCTAAAGGATGAAATGCTTTAGGTGGGAGGGTCATTTGAGGGTCAACAGTGATATAGTTTTTTGACGTGACAACGTCTTATAAATTAGATTGCAGGGAGTCATGTAGGCAAAAGTGTAGCGTAACGGATATAGAATGGGCGTGGCTTAGTAGTATAGTAGTGGGGGTAATTGAGGTTATAGATACTGGAAGTCATGTAGGCAAAAGTGTAGCGTAACGGAGAGTGCGGTGGTGGGGGTAATTGAGGTTATTGATACTGGAAGTCATGTAGGCAAAAGTGTAGCGTAACGGAGAGTGCGGTGGTGGGGGTAATGATGTATTCTGATCATTAAATTATGTCTGAAATAAGGAATATGCGCATAATAAAATTTTGGTATTATGTGTGTCTATTTTATTAATATTATTATTCCAATATTTAGCGTAAAGTTGTCACGTCAGGCGCCAACCCCACATTTTTTTTCATGCTATATTTTTATTTCTCGTAATAATCAAAGTAAATTATGTTTATTTATTGCGAACATGGCGTACAAATATTTACTTCACGTGATAATTACAATATGCATGGGAAGTAATATTAAAAAACAAAAATATTTATACTAGTAATTGGAACGGCAGTTAAGGAATCATTGGAATCTCTGTTTGACAACAATAGGTTCCCAAGGACATTTTTTAAGGCTTGGAAAACAACCAAGAGTTTGTAAACAAGCCTCATCGCGTTTTATTGCCAATAACTTCGGCCGGGAAAACTGCAACTTAACAGTACTCACTTAAAGTATTTCTCATTATGCTCAGAAAGAATATTTTAAAAATCCAACAACAGTTTGGAATACTCATTTTGAGAAACACTAGTGGAGGATATCACTATCCAAGTGGGCGTTCCAAGGTCAATACAGTTACTAAAGAAAGATAACCGATTGTTGGTAAACAAATGAATTTTTTCCATTTAGATAAGAAATTAACATTATTCGATAGCATTGAAATTAATTGCTAAAAATAGAAAAAAAGTTGATAGCCATGGAAAAAAATTAATTTAATTATGGCAGCCTTAGCTAAACCAAGTAGAGAGAAAAAAACCTTATTAAAAAGAGTTTTGCTGGCCAACTGTATTGGATCGCTGCATACACATCATTCTTGTATTTAGTCTGATAATTTTTTTTTTAGTTCTTTATTTTTATAAAATATTTTATTATGTTACACCACTAATCATGAGAGTAAAAAATATTGTAGGGAAACCTAATGACCATAAAACCAGTTACTTTGAACTAATTTACATATTTTACCTCAAATAATCATCATTAATCAAAATTACTGGGAAACAATCGATTATCTTCGCACATTTTACGAAGATACTGGAAGATCGATGATTGACCGTGTGAGATCTCCTCTAGAAATGTTATTGGAGTTCTATCAGTGGGTAGATTCTACATATGTTTGTATCATGTCACTATGTCACCTACAGCAAATTTACCTCTATTATATATGTGTATAAAGTTGTAAATAAATTATTAAAAAACAAAAAACATTTCATTAACTTACTAAGCGATTGTTGGGTTTACACAAACTGAAGCAGGTCTAATACTGTTCTTCCACGTTCATAAAATTATAATTTTATAAACATAATATAATTTTATAAATATATTATAATTTTATAGATATATTTCAGTTTTAATATATTAAGAAATATTGAGAAAGAAAATATAATTACCACATTTAGAAGGAAAAAACAAAACAATATTAAATTGTATATGCTCGAAATAAATATGATAACAACAAAAATTTTTTAGTTATTTGTTTATTTAGTTTTCCGAGATCGTTTCTCATCCAGTCTAAATATTTCGAATAACTTCATATCCCTGTGAGGGAGTAAACTGAAGGCAGTTGAGCTATTTTCGATCACGTCAGACCCGATGGTTCGTGATCCAAGAGTAAAATAACCAATCAAGGCGGAAAAGGCTAAAAATAGAACAACAATTTGACCTAATTTTAAATTTTACCTGTGAAAAATTTACAATACCTTGTGGTATCAAAGTATTGTAGTTTTTAATAATCATAATTACGTTTTTAAGAAATATTATAAGTATATATTAATATTTTTATGAGCATTTTCTCTTCGTAATTTTTTTATATGGCAAAAGAACATTACAACGCTTAATTTCGGAGAGATATGCAGAACTTTTTTTCGGTGATTTGTTGTAAAATTAACTTAGGTCTATAGCTACATAAAATGTTACATATCTTAAATAATAAAATCATTTATTTACTTTAAAGTGACACTGTACCCTTTTTCCATCTATTATGTACTTAAATGTCATAAAAAATAAATATAAATAGGAAGGTGGTCTGGGTGCGGTAAAAAAATAAAATAAATAAAAAAAGCTAAATTCAAATAGCAATTAACTATTTAATATGATTTAATTTTTGATTAAAAATTAAATCATTCTAATTACAAGTAAAAAATAAATATAAAAATACAGTGAACACTAAAAGGAGGTAAAATAGGGAAATAAAAATGAAAGGGAAAAATGAACAGTGAAATTTATTTTATAAAAATATATCTATTTTTTTCACCGACAACCCCGTATCATATGAACATCAAAGCATACTTCAGAATCGCTATACCTAAAATTCCAAAGGTTTTTTAAATTTTGAATCCAACTATAGACATCGTTGCTGATCTGCTTATAAAATTATAATCATGACATTAAAAATAATTTCAGAAAAATTAAAATACTATTAAAAGCTTATAAATTTAGATTTTATAAGTATTAAGAAATAATACTTATTACAGTCGTAATAACACCAAATACAGCCGTTGAGGCCAATTTTTTTTTAGTATAAAATATTTATTTCTTGTTTATTTAAAAAAAAATTGAAGTATTTACTATTCGTCTATTCATTAGCAGCACTTTAATATTATTTACACAGATCCATTGACCTCCAGCTATAGATAATTTATAACGTCCGTCATTTCTTTTTATCAACAAGTAGCGAATAATCTATAATGATCGAGGTCTGGAGTATTAGTTATATTTCAAAGGGATAAGTGACAATTCTTTTTATCAGTAGATAACACTGTGAGTATCCTCAACATGAAATAAATGATAATAATTCCAAATAATACCTTGAAGTGCCAGAAAAATACGATCTCAAGTGTTGTTTTTTTTTCTCTCTCAGCAGAAAAATCTCAGCATATTTCATGTAGTTTAAATCTTTTTATTGTTATTCGCTGAAAAGTAATAAAATAAATAGGGTCATTGAAAATAAAAATAACAAAATTAGATAATTTTGAAGTTGAGGTCAATTAAGTTCGAGATGAAGTCTGATTACGGATACAGACAATAAATTCTTTGAGCATATGCAATTCGGTTTTCAAAGGAGGATTAAGAATTCGAGTACTCATCGGTTCAGGATCTATATATACAACATTAAATTTACGAACAGACCATATTCGTAGAAAAACGCTTACAAATTAATATACCGAATATCGAAAAATAAATAAATAATTAGAATATTACTCACAAAATTAAATTTAAAAACTAATAATAAATACAAAATAAATCACAATGTATGCAAACGAAAATAGAAACCCATGTATCAAATATAATAAAATATTTTCATTTATTACTTTTTAGTTTAATTGTATTTGATTTTTTATCATTTTTTTTCTTTTTATTTACTATCAGAAGTCATCTTATGTTTTATGATATGACAAGTGTTTTTATTTTATTTGTTTTATCATTATTTTATATATTCTGTTAATTATGTTTTTATTTGTATATTTTTAAATTCCTAGTATTATTTTATTTTATGATATCTTGTAATTTCATCTCTATTTTGTAATTTACTCTAAGGCTCTAAAGCCTATCTTTGACGCCTGTAAATTATTCTAAAGGGATCAATCCCAGAATAAATAAAGATTATTATTATTATTATTATTATTATTATTATTATATGTAAAACAACATACTTTATATTTAAACAAAAATAAAATAAATACACATACGCACATTGGTTACCGCTTCCAACAAATGCGCTCTCTGATATGTCACATCAGCTATCAGAAAAATTACGAAACAGCTACCAAGCTTTGCCATACCACCACAAGAGGATACATGTCTGGAATCCGTATTAGGACAATCTTCATGATTAGAAACTATGCTGTAGGCCAGTGGTATCCTAGCAGCTTCGGTTATTTTTTTACATGTTATATAAAAATAGTTTATAGGACAAGTTTGTGATAATATCGAATATGATCTCGATTCTATAATACTATCAAACACTTATCAATGAAAAAGCTTTGCTTAGCAATTCCAAATATTCCAATAAATTCCAATTCCAAATAAATTATATCCAAAGATATAAACTCCTAAATAAATTTTATATTTAGATTTCAATAACTTTTTTGAAGAAAAAATAAAATCTGTACACCACAACCCATGAAGGGTCAGGGGGCTCAGTATTTTGTAAGGAAGTACTGTTTGTTGAGCAACGGTTTACAAGGAGGTGATTTGTTCAAGATCACGCTCAATAGTCAGATTTTTCCACAATCAAGAGTACTCATTTATAGAGGCAGGGTGTACAGGGTTACAGGAGGTCTTCCGAGCCCACAGGCTTGACTTACGACTACAGTAACAGAATAAATAATCATCTGAAACCGAACCCTGGGAGTTATTTGTACATCGTCTTAATCACTGAGCTACCCCATCCCTTAAAATAACAAAAAAGTATGTAAATTACTGTGAAATCCTATTTTGGAACATTATTTCAAAAGAAGAATATTTTACCACAAATATAGTTTCATCTCTATAAAAATAGACCCTAACAAACCTGACGAAACTACTCACATCACATATTTCAGACAAACAAGACAGATTTAAATTTGAAACACCAAAAATCATACATCGGATAAAAATAAATTCAAGGGAAATCTAAATGAAATGATCTCAGTAGAAAAATATAAGAAACAGGCTTTTGTTCGTAGCATCAGGTGTACAAAATTTAAATTCATATATATATTTAAAGCAGATTACAATTTATCTCTATTTTTGTGTATATCTTTTATCTAAAAATAAAAATTACTAAATTTCGCTATAACTAGTTCACATACATCTTGTTTTCTATTTGTCTTTACTTTTTCATTGCATCTTATTTTCTATCCCAACTTCCTTCCAGTACTTTTCGATTCCTTCGCTATTCCTTCCAGCAAGAATGACTTTGTAAAATGGTTGAGTTTTTCCTCGAAATTGTATAATTTCATGCTGAATTAATGAAACAACTACCATTAATGTTTAAAATGAATTACATTTTTTTTTTTCAAAGTAACGCAAACTGATAGTTATCCAAACTCGAATTAACTCGTGGCTAGTTTGAAAAGTTCAGAGATGAAAATTTAATGAAGTTAAGTTCAGAAAATGAAAAGTTAATCTCTGTGTTGGATGGTAAACTACCTTAGTGCCATTTCATAAATGATGAAAGAGAAAATTGTACTTCTCGTCTTCAAGTTAAAGTCAGCAACCACTTATTTTGATTGTCAAATATAATTATTTTATATGAATCATTAAAAAAAAAAACTTTTATGACTTCGTTTTAATGATAGTGATTTTAGATGCTAGTTTCCTAGTATTTAGTATAAGTATATGGTATAAAAAATTCATTATGGTGCAGCATATTTTATATCTTGATTCACTTTGATACTTTATCAAGGAAGGCAACACTCGAATACTTTATAATATGATTGACAGATGGATTAGGAAAATACCAATACTGATAAGGTAACGCTTAATGACGGTGGAAGTTGATTGGAAAATGGTAAGTCGAGATAAAATGTACCGTATTAATTTATAAAAAGGTTAATTTGTATATGTTATATTAGCAATTATTATTATCTGCTAGTTAAGAGCCCTACCCATAACACACCCACTTGCTCTGGCTTGGAGTGACCTATACACTCATTTCAGAAATGATTGATCTAGTACTTTCACCTTTCTAGACTATTGAGTTCTATTGCGTTCCCTTGTATGGAACGACAGGTGTTCCAAGCAGCTTTAAACTTGGAAAAATATTCCACATAAGGAAAACAAATTTCTATATCGTATCTGCCAGTCCCTACATCATTCGGTTAACTACTCAGTTTTCTTGACGAAGCTATGTGAATCCCTCTGGATACTGCAGAAATTGAATGTTTATTTCTTATACTTTATAAACCCTTCTCTCGGTCAGACTGAAAAATTATCCACTATGAGGTGGCTTAAACTCATATTTTATCCTATAAGGTACAAGGACTAACATAAAGGCCGGTTGCACCAACACAGGTTTAACTACGACCTCTGAACTCTCAGTTAAAATTGATTAACCTCTAATCTAGAGTAAAAGTTTACTGGGCATCTTGGAGGAAGGAGTATAATGGAGGGGGTAAGCTGGCAAAATAAGTGATGCCAAACAGTCCTTTTTGCCTTTCAGGGGTGTGGCAGAGGAGTACGAGCCAATCTCTAACTGCCTACTCTCTCAGTTTAGGTTGCAATGGTTGACATTCATATTAACCTCAAAGTAAACCTTCCTTTCGTGAGCGTGGACGTTGTAAATAAGATAAAATTATTTTAATCATAATTATAACAGTAATGGCAATCAATTATGGTATTTTATGTCAAGAAATAAGATTAAAATGTCATAAATTTTTTTTTACTATTTATTAATTATTCTGAAATCTGACAGAAAAGATAAGATTATAACTGGCCCTAATAGTATAGAATCAATGGTATTACCGTTTTGGGGATAAAGTGATTAATAAATTAGAGAGTGGTTACAAACACGTACATATTTTTATTATTTATATTTTTTTTAATGATCAATTAAGAAAAAAATATTTAAAAAACGAAAAATTGAATCAGCAATTGATATCTTAGAACCGCACGAAACACCATAGATAGTACCCTAAGAGAAGAATGAACTAAGGACACTGACGCTTTGAAAGCTCGCTTCACGAACACATTAATCACTCCATTAAAGCTTCAGCTGGCTTGCACAGCCCGTGCAGAATATTGAAAAGGAACTGGATGGGGGATCTCCTTGAGGATAAGCGGTTTGGAATCGTGTCAGGAACAGGAACCCCCTGTCTCTTCCTCATCATAGATGCTCTGATAGGCTAAATGGAGGGTGTTGAGGTGTGATGTTAGGTTCACAGCGTACTTGGCCCGAATTGGTGTTTGAAATTAGATAATTGTAAATAACATAATCCAAAATAGGTATGTGCTTCGATAAAAAACTAAATTCTTTCAAGAACCTTGTTATTTCTTATTTTATATTTGTTATGTACAACATATATAGAGTACAAAAAAAAAATTGTTATCTACATAGCTTGAAACAAGCATAGCTTGATATATTTTCATCGAATGCTTCACAATTTAAATACTTGAAATATACTATATACAAAATATTCCATTTCAAAATCCATAAACTTCTGATACAATTTTTTTTTAATTTATTAAATTCCTGTCCTTTCTGAGAGGTATTTAATACTATGGACACAATTCTCTTCTAAAATCAACTTCACGACTTATAATATTTGCCAAAGAAAAATTAAATATAGCATTATAAATTCGATTATTATTTAATCTTAAAAAACTAACCATGATTATCTTTTCATCATTAAATGTTTCATAGCCAATACTGACAACGCGATCTGTGGGAATACTTTTTAATAATTTATGAATAACTTGAAGGATAAATGTTTTGAACGAATAATAGATAATTAAATTATAAATAATATATTATAATAGGGGTATTCATGATCTTTAGCTTAACATGTTAAGGTGTGTTAGATGAAGAAATATTTCCTTCTTTTAGCACGTTAAAACGATATAACATTTAACATGGTTAAGAGGCTGTTAATTAGTATGCTAAATGGCGAATGACGTCACGCAACAGACCAGTTTACTTGCTCGTAGTTCATGTTTTGTTTAAGCCTTTTTTGTTGTGAACAATTTTAAACTCTAATAAAGTGATGGATAAAAATAATAATAAAGTAATCGGAAAAAAACTGGGAGAGGAAACAAGGAACAAATGAGGATGTGACGAAGCTGACTAGAGATTTTGTTATACCGTAAAGCTTACAAAGTTACAACACAAGTTACAAAGATTCGCTGGGACCATTTAAAATATAATATGGCTTTAAATTAGGTACGAACTAGGTATTATTCAAAAGAATCACTTGATTTATTACGCATGTTCCTAAGAATATAATTTAAGCGCTGATTCCAGCAATATCTAAATTCATAATACTAATATTATGAAAAAAATTAAATTGAATTGGTATTTTGAAAAGAACTTGCATGGGTCTCACAGATGATTTAGCAACTACAACAATATTAGCAAATAGCAGTAATTATTCTAGGAGAATACTTAAAATGGAGAGTGATCTAGACTAGACACTAGCCACACCCATTCCTTTGGTACTCCAAGATGACATGCAACTTCTGTAGTGTTCTCTTGAGAGCTGTTATCTGGTCAGTTTAATTTAGAAACGTCACACCAGGGCTTTGTAAAATTAATCATAAATTTTGCATATATATATTCAGCCAATTAGAACAATAAATGTTTCCCTTTGTAGGACAACAATTGTAGATTTACCTTAAGAGAATCGAATTTACAAATTGATAATTTTGGACTTATTTTCTTTCAGAAATAAATTGTTAATTTTTGCCCTTAATGACATTCGTAATTCAGTATGATCACGAAAAACTTAAATGAATGTGAATCTATACCGGCTGACTCAGTCTGATTTTTTTCTTTCAAGATTCAAACAACCTTTATGGAGAGAATTAGATTAGCCACGTAATAGACATTAACTTGTTTACCAAATATTGTCCTTCAAGGATAATCTATGAGACATAAAAATAACAAACTAATAATCCCTTTCCAAGAAAAAACTAATTATTTTTCCGCTGGTGATTCTTCGAATCCCTCGTTTCATTTATTTAAAAAATAGTTTAAAAAAGTGAATTCGAATTCACTAAGTGGGTTCTCGGATTCCTAAAGCAATTAAGAAATCCGAGTATATGAGGTATTTCCAGCCTACTGGAAGCTACTAACACCGATCTTGGATGTCAAATAGCTTCTTATGCGCCTGGTGAACTTGAACAGCCATATCCTGTAGATTTAGAACAAACTAACACTGACCATGAGCAGTGTTAATTTGTGGTAACTAAATTAAATTTTATTCGACCTAATCACAAAATAATTATTTGAATCTCTTAATCATTACTCATTATTATATCAACCTTCATAAAATCTTTCTTCATCTAGTCCGTAAATCCTTTTAGTTTAATAGTACATCAATAGGTATGAAGTCGTACCTCAATACTCCACAAAACAGAATTCATGTTTTGACCTCACTAATAACAAGAAACTGTATGCAATTTTTAGGCGAAAGCAATATGCGTGAAAAATAAAATGTCATGACAGTTAGTTTTTGACTAGTAATAATATTTTTTTTCTAGCAATAATCATATTATTAAGATCGTGAGAACTGTAAAATAATATCGTATTTAGATAAGCCTCCTGGGAGTCCTGAGAAATTCACAAAAAATTGGCCGATTTTTAATTGAATTTAAAAACCATTTTTTATGATGAGAAAGCAAGCACATTATGTGCGTGATTGCATGTTATAATCACATGTCTAGAAAACAAACAAACATAATTTATTAATGTTCCCAAATTACCTAATCACATGGGCAAGGAATGTAACTTTTATCTCAGAATTAAATTTTAATTCTTTAATTGTGGAACCATCATTCCATCATGAATGATGGTCTTAAATGTCAAAAAAGAATTAAAACAAACATTTTTTATGTTTAAGAGACACATTCTAAGAAAAAAAGAGTATTCGAAAAAATCATAGAAACCTTAATAAAAAAAAATTACCATAATATATTCACAGAGAAAAAGTATGTTTAGTTACTAGGTATAGAATTCATTACTTAGCTCATTCCCTTTCTTGCTTCTTATAGCAATTCATTTCTGTGAAGTCAAATTTCTTTTAGGATAAGAAAAAGTTCGTAAATTCCTTTGAAATAATTTCATTAAATCGCAGAGCCTCCATCAACTTTTACCAAAAGCATCATTTTCTTTTCTCCAAATCGTACCGTTAACATACTCGTACCAGTGAATGTTGCACAGACAATTTGTTATCCCAGAGGATTCTTTACTAGCAATTTAGCTAATTACAATGACAGTACTATGCAGAACTTCTAAACATTGAAAAAAAAAACTTGTTCTATAAAACACCTATCTCAAACCTAAAATGACGCTTTGACAGATCTGAACTATGACTTCTCCACGCCTATCTATCTTGGACTACTGCTTTCCAGTTCGATACCCGCAGCTCTGTCGCATTTTTGTCGATTCTATCTACCTGGATTTGGCCTCCCACTTGTTTTCTTAACAACTATATTGGCATTCATTGTTGTGTAAAGGCGTCCTGATGGATTGTTTCGAGCCACATGTCCCTCCCATCTTAACTTCCTTGCCTTCATATCGTGAGATATTGACTGACCAGTCTCTGCAAGCAGTCCACTGTTAGTTCTCCATGCGTTAAGGCTCTGATCCCAGGTCGCACCTGTAATTATATGAATATCAGGTTACCAACCTACTCTGAGCAAAGTGCAAAAGTTGAAAATTATTCCGAGAGTCCGCTACAGCATATAAATAATCCCGCCCAGGCGTCTTCTGACACGAGTATGCTTAATGTAAGTTCGTGGCTCAATAGACTTGGCCATCCATAGTCAATGCTCGAACATTACCTAGTTCTGGCAGGATTCAGAGCTTTATTTTAACTAATTCTTCATCTATTTTAGGACAGTTAAGCAAAAAAGGAGAGAGAATACTATTTAATTACTGATTGACTATTTCTCCGGGTCAATTCTTTAGATTTTTATTTCACTTTACAATATTCACACTTGAAATGTTATCACTCTTTTGTGTTCACTCACTCAATCAAGGTGTTCCTCAAGGTAATATTCTCGGTCCCATCCTTTACACCGTCTATACAGCCGACGTCCCAACCAATCCTACCACTATCCTCACCAGTTATGCTGATGAGACATGTGTGCTTGCAGTTAATAATTACCCTTTAATTGTATCCCAAACTCTCCAATCCCATATCAGAGCCCTCGAAGAATGGTGTTTGATTAAGAATTTGAGGATAAAAATGAATCCCATCAAATCACCTTTACCCTTCGTCGTAAACCTATCGACTGCCCTACAGTTTCCTTTAATAATGTTGCTCTTACCCCTGTCGAACAGGTCTGCTACTTTGGACTATATCTGGACAAACGACTAACCTGGAAACCTAACACACTGGAAACTGCACGTCGATTTCGACTATTACAGCACTTACTGGACAAACGGTCCAAACTTCCAACAAAAGACTGATCTACATGACTATAATAAGGCCAATCTGGTCGTACGGAGTTGAACTTTGGGGCTCCACTAAACCTTCAAATTCCTCTCATATCCAATTCTTAATCCAACACCATTCTTCGAGGGATGTGAAATGGAATTGCAGAGTTTGGGATACAATTAAAGGGTAATTATTAACTGAGAGCTCACATGTCTCATCGGCATAAGTGGTGAGGATAGTATTTGGATTGGTTGGGATGTCGGCTGTATAGACGGTGTAGAGTCTGGGACCGAGGATACTACCTTGAGGAACACCACTAAACCTTCGAATTCCTTTCGTATCCAATCTTTACAATCCAAAATCCTTCGTAAAATCCTCAATGCTCCTTACTTTGTCACAAATAAAATCATACATAAAGACCTTAATGTTC
>NW_027114029.1:716464-722886 GCF_000696795.3 Halyomorpha halys
ATATTATTTTTTATTGAAATGAAAAAAGTAGTATATTTGTTTAATAAATTTTATTCATTTAAACATTTCTAATTTAAATCTTTGCTATTAGTAATAAAACTGTAATATTAGTATCTTAATGATTTTATTATGAATAGCAATTATTTAAACAATAGACTTTTGAAAGCCTTTAAAAAGTGGTCATAATATCATTTGAACAAAAAGCAATATAAAGACTTGACATAACAAATCTATACAAATTCTAAGCTAATCACACCATTTAAAATCAATTTAACAAGAATAATCCTGTAATAAATATTAGAAGAATTTATGTTTTAAAATTTAGACTAATGAAAAATTTATTTAGCTATAAAATAATGTCTATAATTATATAGTCTTGTAAATTTGAACTACCATTATTACATAATAATATTAAAATACAACTCATTTTTTCCATTAATTATTTCGTTATTATTTACGAAAAATATATATTGATCGGGACCATTGAGGTAGGAAATGGTATAAACATTAGCAAGAGTAAATCTGAGAGTAATTCCTTTGTCTGTTCTCGAAAAATCTGAATACTTTCTCTTCGTATTGATCAGCATTTTTCTACTAGCATAACTATTAGTTATGAAAATGTCACGTAGTTCGAAAATAAATGAAAATTATATTTATACACACTATCCTTGGGCCCTTAGCCCTGGGAGACCTGCTTCGGGTTGGACTGGATGACTGCTACACCAATATATTTTATTGCCTAATATTCGACAATTAAAATACTTTATCACATTTAGTCATAAATATATCTTTATTGTACATTGTACTAACATCACAAAACATCCTAGCTGAAAGATATATTTAATTCCTGTTTGAGACATTATGTGTAAATGAATTTATATTTGTAAAACGGATATACAAATTAACATATAATTAAAAGTAATCGTTAATTAAATTACATTTTTATTCTATAAAAAAAAAGGGCGTGGCTTATCAAATATACAACTGGTAGCTTTATTTCATTCCTTATCAGGAGAAATATGTTATCTTTTTTACCCATTGTTTTTCGAATATTCTCATATTTTTAATGGCGATTATTACTACTACTTAACGAACCGCTGGTTCTGAGTTTCTGTTAAATTAATGATTTCTAAATTAAAAATTTAGAAATCGAAGAAATATACTTGAAATTCAGCAGTTGCGTATTAACCACAAGTAGGGAAAGATATTTATTTGTCCTTTATCTGTACTAATTAATGTATGGCAGTAGTGATTTTTAATTAAATAAAGATACACTTTATTTTATCATCAAATTGTTTTGAACAATTCATAAGTAACTCTAATATAAATGAAATGTTACTGATTGATAAATTATAAAAATATTTATAGCAATCAAGAGACATAATCATTATTTAAATTCCCCTGTTCCCGATACGTGGAGGTTTTCCACTCATCGTTTTGTAAACTAATGTTTTAAAAAAAATTAATTTTTGAAACAAGGTATATACAAGGATGTTTATATTAGCCTTGGGTTTCCAACGACAAATTACATAACAGAATGTGCAAACAAAAATAATTTTATAACGCCGGTAATTTGAGCAAGAGAAAAAAGGTTACGACAAAAATATTTGCTAACCTGTTTAGATTAAAACAAACAGTTTGCTAAGGATCATTACGTTACACTTGTAAATTTATTTGTTAATTGTTAGCAACGTTAAATGTACGTTAGTGTCGCCCATATTAACTTGCCAAGTTACTAAATTACTCTTTTCCTTGACATCGGTAACCTTTTTCGGTCTCGTTTCGTAAAGTAGTTTTTGTTTTTCAGATCTTAAAATATAATTTTTTTTTAGTACCATTTTACCGCCGAGAGTCTTCTGGAATAACTTTACAGCCCGTGGAAAATCCCCAGGAGAGAAAGCTGTCGCAAGACATTTCTTTGTAATTGCGGGTTTGCAAACTAATATGATGGCGAAAATTAGGCCAATGAATTAAATTAATGATTATTAATTGAAATTTTAAATAAAGTCAATGTGAAATGCTTTACATAAATTACATGTTCCACCCGTTTCTATTAAAAGTTAGTAGCTGTTAAAAGTCAATAGCCCAAACATTGTTCACAAGACCAATGGCGAAAACTGGCGATGTAACAAACTTCTTTTCTTTTAAATTGAGTTATTAGTACTTATAAATAGATTAAGGGAATCATTGTATTCCTCTGAGGTCAAAATGCAAAAATACAATTCAATACTTGTTAAAATATGATCGAAAAAGACTTATAAGAGGGAATAAAAGGAATTTCAAGTATTTTAGACACATGTTATTCTTCATTTACTTGGGGTACATTCACTAGATGTCCATCAAACGAGTTTTAATTTATAATGACCTATGGATTATCCTTATAAAATATCTTGTTTAACTATACAAAAAAAAATTATAACTTTTAATTTTTTACAATACATAATTTAAAAAATAAAATAGAAATAACGGAATAATTTCGAAAATACCACATCGTAAAATATTGTATTTTAGCTTTTCTTCTTCTAAAAAATATATTAAGAAAGAAGCTGATTTTTGTTTACCTAAAATACAGTGCAATTTTAGTTTCTAAAAGACGTAAAATAAGTACAAATAAAATGGCTTTATTATGCCATTATTTTAGTAATTTAATTATTATAAATTAATTATTTATCCTAAATATTATTGAATCATGTTCAATAACGTATTATTTTATATAGTATTACTTCCTAAATTTTTACCATCAGATTCAACATTAGAATCATAGATTTCATCAGTAGAAAGTGTTTGATGTAACATCTTTCCATAAAATAAAAGAACTCTAATATGCTAGTTACATTATAGTTCAAGCAATCAGTGCATACATAGTTTCTTTTGTGATATTTATATTGCTATTTAAATTCAAATTTATTTTTCTTAGTTCGATTAATATTTGGTATACCATTTCTCCTCCCCCCCCCCAACATTTCTTATCATCGACTCATAACGACATATCTGAGAGAAATATTTAATTTTTTTCTTTTTTAATGTAGTCGAAGGAATATAGATAGGAAAAAGACAATAAAATACTGTGTAGGATCTCTTACGACTTAAATGAGAATATTAAGTATTTTTATAGTTAAGTGAAAGAGATCGTTAAAAATAATATAAATATTATTTCGATAAAATAGAATTATTAGTTAATCCAAACGTAATACATTATATCAGTAAAAAAAAAAAATACTTTAGCATTCAAAACTTAATATAAATGCTAAAATATGTAGGTGAGGTTCAATAAAAAAAAATTCAGTAGTAATTGAAAAACTAGTGTCATCTAGTGTAAAGGATGGATAAAGTATAAATATATATAAAATATAAAGGAGGGATGTAATATTTGAAATGCATATTTGTATTTCTGTATTATGTATATTGATACAAGAAGAAGGATCAGAGCCATATTAGATTGGTAAAAATAAACCCGTTAATAAACCATTATATATGTCTCCTCCGAAAAAATAATGTATTAAAAGAATTAATCTACTTTTTCTTGTAGACACTTCTAGCGACTTAGTATAACTTTCAATCGTTCTTTAGCATTCTTCTTTTAGCTATAGTCGGGTAACTGGTTCTTTCAGTTTGTCCCATAAGATGGGATCCTCTGCAGTGGACAAAGGAGTTAAGCACACAGGATAGTTCTATCCGGCCGGGAGGACCATCGGGAGATGCTAATGCAACCGATGGTGCACGGCCCGAACCCGGGAGACAGGCGGGTGCCCTGGCAACAGGCCCATCACGTGATGATCACGCGACCAGTCAGCTGTTCTCCCCACCTCCCTCGCTGTAGGATCCGGCAACCTCCTTTCTTTACTTACATTTGTATTTATGTGTGGTGACTGGCCTCGGTTAATTTTAAGTGTTGGAATATATATGGATACATTCCCTATTGTCCATTAACCTTAAATCTTCTCTAATTCATGAATATTAGGCGACAATATACATTTTTTGTCGAACTTTATAACTAGGGTTTGGGTCTTTATTTTGGGTTTTTTAGGATCCAATTGTTTTTTTGAGAAAATTAATTTTTTCTCTTTTAATCTAAATATTTTTTAATATTAAAAAAAAAAGTTGAACGAAGAATTAAAAAGATTACATAAATGACAATACTTTTTCCTATAAATCGATGTATCGTCTACAGACAAAAACAAGTTGTGATACATGTATCATTCCATCACAGTTGGGTTCTTTGAAGCGCTACCTGGTAATCTTAAATAAAATCGCTATTCTTATTCACGTTTCCATCGACAAAGAATTGAGAAGTATGTTTAGTGAAAATACCGCTCTGAAATTTAGGTAGTCTCTTTGTTAATATTTTTTTGTTCATCTTGGTACTAAACTTGATGGTCATCTAACATTTACTGCTCATTAAAATTCAAAACCATTAAAGGTTAAGGAAAAACCTTACCAGCTTAGCCATCTGCTAACAACTCCGCATCACAGTTACACATTAAAATTATTAACAAAAGCATTCTTCTTCTTATGTTACTCCAAAGCTGTCTATTTTTATAGTAGATATCAATTTTAATTACTGTAATTGTAGTGATCGAAAAATAGTTATCCGTAAAACAAGTTCTTCTGGCGATTTCTAAGGACATCTCTTCGTCCTTAAATCCTGAATCGTTTATGATGGAATAGAATAAAAAATGAGTTATACATGTACGCCTTGTACATTAGATTACACCATAAATCAATTAAATCAAAATCTATTTTTTAGTTTATAAAAAATTTGTTTGTTTTTGTAGTTTAAAATAATTACTAAAAAATTTAGATGCCTGCTTTTTGAATATTTCTGCAGAAGCTTTCTTTGTAAATACATTTGTTTAAATATAAAATAGTTCAACAAACAACAGATCAAAACAGTTATTTCTCGTGTGATTTCTTAGTATACTGTATAATGAAGAAACCAAATGTATTTTCTTTTATAAACTATAGTTGCAATTTTTTAAAAAATACACAACCACTAATACACTTGCTAAATTGAGACCTTTGCGAAGGATAAAAGCGCTCCGTTATAAACAGTTTCTATTTTAAATTCGTTTGCGAAGAATACGTTCCATAAATATTTAGCATTTTTCCTTTCAGTTAAGGCCGTTAACTATTCGCTAGCTTAAACAATTACTAGGGTCACTCATTACAATACTGAAAGGCCCATACCTGATTTATGAGGCAAAAAGATTATTGCGAGTGGAACTTTCCGAGAAGCAGCACGAAAACTATTAAATGAATAGCGTGAACAAATTTTAAGTAGATATTCCTCTCAGAATGTATGATTTTATATTGTAATTTTCTATTAAATTTTCATGATTTGAAATATTTTCTAGTACCAGCCGTCCATTTCTTTTTCTAGTGTGGGTGGCATTGGTTTATTCCATAAAGCCAAATATTAACTAACTATATTCTAGGAAATCCCTGTAGGATAGTATGCCTATTATCTTTGTCACTGCTAGTATTTATTAAGTTTAATATATCTCATTTACTAATATACTATACCATAACTATATCTGTTAAATTATTTATCAGATATAGTTATGGTACAGTATATTAGTAAATCAGATATAATTAATTAATTCTATTTAATTTAATTTAATTCAGGTATATTATATTAATAAATGAGATATAATTAATTCTATTTAATTTAATTTAATTAAGGTATAGTATATTAGTAAATCAGATATATTTAATTTAATAAATGAAATAAACAGATTAGGCAAACTGTCCTACAGAGATTTCAAAGAATACAGTTAATTAATTTTTGGCTGTATGGAATGGACCTATCCTATCCACAAATGATCACCTTATCATTAAATATAAAATTAAATCATAAAATATAGAATACAATAAATGAAGTAAAGACAACTAAAAATGATATATATATACAACAATTATCATAAAAACATGGCAATTAAGGTCCTTAATTTAACAAAGAAGAATCAAAAGAGGACTGTCTTAATGAGTTAGTTATATTTAATTAATTTAAATTACTAAAATGTGCACAACGCATTTGTAGTTTATAGTTTAGTAGATACTATATGCCATGACAAATTCCCTGGACTATAGAAGCCCTTGTGTGTATTTTTGTCTTAGTTCCGCACGTGGCCAGCCTTGTGTTTACAAAATATCAAAACAAATACACCCACAAATTTGAGGAGTTTCCTATCAAAAGTTAATAAATGTACTTTTCACATTTACAGGATTTTTTGGGTAAATTAAATTTCTACAACAAAAACTTATTCAGGTTATTTAAATATTTAAATTTTTTCTGGTTAAGTATTTATTACTAATCAACATTTTGAATAAAAATTTAATTTATTTAGGTCAGATATTACCATAATAATTTTATAAGTGGATATTTTGTTATAAAACTCCTCCTTATTTGTTGAACTATATAT
>NW_027114029.1:722936-730515 GCF_000696795.3 Halyomorpha halys
TGATTCTTAACAAGAAAATCTAAGGGTTTGATTTAACCCTTTACCTTAATCTTGAAAACTGCTTTAATTAGGAGATATATATATAAATATTATTATGTAATAAATATGTGTATAAGTTAAATCCATACCACACTCAATCAATTATACATACCAATACCATCAATGATTATCAATACATCAATAATATCAATATATTAATGATCATCAATACATCAATGATACAATATCAATGATGTATATGTATAGTGATAACCCAAATTGACCAATGCCTTATTAATAAATAAGAAAAAAATTGCAATTAAATTTTTAAAAAATTGCAAAACGGTAAGAAGAATCCTCCTCAGTTTCTAAGAAGTTTCTCCGAACACAACTTTCACCTCCTCTTTCGGATAAACTGTCGCGGAAAAATATTCTCGTGTTTACACATGAAATAGATTTTTTTTTATGACAACTTTTTCCGGTGTCGTACTTCTACGTGGTTATGAAATGCTTACTCGCTGTAATTTAAGGCGTTCTGTCTGCTAATCATAAAAATTCTCAGTACAATAACGATAATATTACGCCGTTTACCTGTTTATGTTCTCACCGAAGGATGTATCATTGATTTTACATTTTGCTATTTTCGGCTCAGGTCAAGGACTATTTGAGTTGAATCACAAAATGGAGTCGCTGAGTTAGTCAAGTTAACAGCCAAATTTAAATATAAGATCATGGTCTTCGCAATTGCATTGAGGTCAGGGGGTTATTTTAATGCGTTTTTAAATACAGCTTCAGTTCAATCAACTCTCTTCTGTTAGGTAATCTGGTGTAAGCTGCTTTATAAACAATATATATATATTTTTAATTAGGAATCAATAATTTTAAATTAAGTAATATTGTATGAGCAATGTAGGCTTAAGCTATAAAAAAAAAAAATTAGGAAGAATACACGAGGGTATAGAGATGTGAATCAGAAAAATCGAATTTATTTATTTATATTAATTTTCAAGCTAAAAAGCTCAATTTTTAACTTTTTAAAAACCCTGAAAAGTCAATAACGTTTTTTCAAGATCGAAAATGATAAATCACATTTTCTCAGTATGCACTTCTACTGCACTTATTACAATTGTATTCTGATTAACTTAAAAAGACTTAAATTTTTACTTCCCTTAACATATCAGCGAATGAGACTTTTTTTCTATGCAAGAATTTAAGGTTTAGAAAAATTAAAAATGGTGAGCTATTTAGAGGGGAGTATTAAAAATATAGTTCAAATCAAAAACCTATTTTTTTCATAAAAGTTACACACTACTATTAAATCTGTAGATCATTAAATTTATAAATCACGATTCTTATTATTAATTTTATTATAAATATTAACTGATTATAATTTTCTTAAGAGATATTTATTGTAATATTAAAGGGACAACAGTTGCATATTAATGTATTTGATTATTACCTATAATAATCCAATAAATTACCAACATCATTTTTAATGGAAATAACTCTCCTAAGGATTCCAAAAGACTTCTCCCTAAGTTGCCATTGCTACTGGTTAACGCACTATTGTAAGATTCCCAGGGAAGTTTAAATAAAAAGTAACATCCACAAATATATGAATAATTTTATTGAACTAATTTATAAATTATTTTATTAATGTCATCATTAATCATTGAAATCGTATATTGACCTCGTTGCTAAGAAATGGAAATAAGATCTATAGAAAATAAATAATTGAAATAAATGATAAATAGATGACAAGTATAAGTATAGAAGCACTTATATTACATAACCCTGATGAATATGAGTATTTCCTAAAATTCGTTATCTTTTTATAATTAGACTATGGGAAGGTGTCCTTCTAATGGATAGATCATTAATCATAACATTTAAAATTGTCACTCATGCTTGTATTCTATCATATCCTAATCCACTTGAAAGCATTTGTTTTTGGGGGGAGAGTAAGGAGGAAAACCAAGGTTGGTAAAAGTTGGTACAAGATCCTAAATCTAGAACAAAAATAATACATGTAATAAAGGTAGCCGTAAATATTTTTTTGACATGACAATCTCAATATCTCTTAATTTGGTATATCATGAAGCCGATGAAATTAAGCAACTGTTATAAAATTTCCAAAAATTCATTACGTGAGACGAGTATACCCTCTGGTCGAGGCCAAGTATAGAAAATATAACGGAAATATTCATTTTATTTTCACTTACCTATACGTGGAATATATTATAGGGGAAAGTATTGCGATAGTGAAATTTCGAATTGGAGTTTTAGCCGGAAACTTATGTTTTGAGGTCCCCTGATTCCAAAAAACTTAGTCTCTAAAAATGGTCTGTCTGCCTGTTTGTAAACAGCCTAGCTCAAAAATGAACAGGCGTACAATACTGAAATTAGATATTGAAGGCGGGCATATAGTCGGGGTTTTGACAGCAACTTTTTCGATAAAATCGAAGAAGAACGACTTATATAATCGATTTTTCTTTTCTTTTTTTCTCAAAAATGACTTAAACGATTTTAAATAAACTCAGTATATCAACGTAAAATTGAATGTTCTTTGATATCAAATAGGTCTTAAACTCATTAAAAGAGTTTAAATAGACATGGTATAAATGAAAATGTTTTTTAATCTTCCTCCAAAGTACCTTTGAGTTTTTTATTTAAAATAAAGAACTAGTTCTCATTGTTGACAAAATTAAATAATGGATAAATACGAAATATTAAAAAAAAAATTAATAACTAAAGGTGAAAAAAGAAAGAATACAGACAGATTTGAATCGGGAAAAAAAAACAGCGAGCCCTATTGTATTTATTTTGCTATTGCACCTACCTGTAAGCGCTATTAGCATATATAATTACTATAGATTATTATATTAGCATATATATTCCCTAGAAATTGGTTACAACCGTAAAAAAAAAATATTCATGAGAATGATTTAAAAAAAATCATATATCGAAAACTCGTTGAGATAGGATAGTGAGGTTTATAGCACTTTACTGTATTTTTGATAGACTAACTTCTCCCCTTAATTGCTGACATTTCATCCCGAAACACTGAAATATCCTGTATTAGAAATAAAGCTAACTTATACAACTACATGAATACATTTAATAAATCAATAATGAAAGTTGGAGTAATAAGGTCATAAAGCATCTAAAACATTTAAAATTAATACAATCGTAATATAACACCTTTTTTTTTTTCTTTTTTTTCTGAACCCTCTAAAACAGAAATAAAAAGTGAATTAGTAAGTGCATTACTGTGAAAAAGTAATTCGTGTTGTGCCTTACCTTTTACTACCTTTGGTATTTTAAGGTTACCTGTTATGTTTAATGTTATGTATGAGCTACCCATTCTAAAAGGAGATATTTTAAGTCCGGAGGTGAGGGGCCTCATTAACAACATTAATTAATAAGGACGATAGATAATGGTGAAATAATAAGAATAACTATGTAATAAAACTCTGCAAGTTGATTTGATTGATAAACTTAAAGCCACTGCCTGATTGGCTTATTTAGTTAGCAGAGCCCTGGGAGAAGCCAATGAGAAGCCTTCTAATGACGGCTTAATGACCTCCAATCGGCCTCCTAGATCGGAAGTTATCAGTGATCAATGTTTTGTCATTAGTCAATTGCTACATGATCCAAATGTAGCTATCTTATGAGGCTGCTTATTGAGGGCGTCGAGATTGCTTTTGAGATTATCGATTATGTTTTCGAGTACATAACCTGAAATCTAATACTGTAGATTAAATAGGATATGTTTTTATTAAGAATTGAGATCGTATTACGAAAGTAATATATACTATTACAGTTAGAAAGATCTGAAAATCGCTATAATCCTTAAAATTCAAGAAGTTTAATAGATTAAGAAATGTCACTTGTGCTTAAAGAGATATTTGCTAACCTCTCAGAGACAATTTCAGCCATTTGTTATTGTTGTCGGTGTAAATATCTTATAAGTTAATTATATTTTTGATTTTCTGGGCTAAGGCACTACCACTTAACCACATACAACATTAAAACGTAATATTAAACATTACAACATTAAATAGTAAAATAAGGACTGATAAACATTAATAATGACTTTCTTAACATATTAAATTAATATAATAATTTTTTTTTATTATTGTCTAATTGGCCCAGGTCGAATCATAAACAATTATACTTTTATTTAA
This sequence comes from Halyomorpha halys, assembly GCF_000696795.3. Taxonomy (NCBI): domain Eukaryota; kingdom Metazoa; phylum Arthropoda; class Insecta; order Hemiptera; family Pentatomidae; genus Halyomorpha; species Halyomorpha halys. The sequence continues at coordinate 727,103 of NW_027114029.1, forward strand.
ACACTTTGAAAATTAAACATGTTAGCCTATTTGTTATCGCCCTTTGATTGTCAAAAACATTTAAACCTAGATACGTCAATTTTAAGGTTTCCTTGATAATGGTCAAATGGATGAAAATTTGGAGAACAATAAAAATAGCTGAATAAATAAATCAATTGATGTGTATTTTAAATATAAAAATATGATTATAATTTTTTTATTATATAAAAAAACCATTTGAAGACTTGTTATATATAATAATGATTGGCCTTATTTCAAAATATGAAGGAAATCAGGGCAACTATTTATTTCGCCCCACTATATGGAGTTTCATTAGGGCTAAAAATATGAAAAAAAGAACAAAAAATATTTTGAGAATGTAAAATAATAAGAAACAAAAAAATAAATTAAGTTAGGGTTGAAAATTATGTGAATATAAGTAAAAAGAAAATTATATAAAAATGAACAAAAAGAAAAAAATAACGTAAAAATTGTTTTGTTTTTTTTATTATTGTAATAAAAATACTAAAATGAAAATAAAATAATTTAAGAAAATAAATGAATTAACTTTTGTAAAGAATGATATGAGTATATGGAATATGAGAATATGGTCGGGGTGGTTAATAAATAAAACTTATTTATTTGTGCCTATGCTTCGCTATAGCTTATTTATATAATAATTTTAAGCTTACCTACGCTTAATATATGATACAATATTTCCTTCTCTTCAAATGTTTTTTATTAAATAAAAATAATATGATTATTATTTAAAATACACGCTTTAATTCACTCAGCTATTTTTATTTTTATCCAAAATTTCATCCCTTTAACCAGTATCAAGGAAACCTTAAAATTGATGTATCTAGTTTTAAATGTTTTTGATAATCAAAGGGCGATAACAAATAGCCTAATGTGTTTAATTGTCAAATAATGAAATATATGCTACAATGGGTAAACGATGTACAGTAATACATATTATACATACATAATAAATAATTAGCTAAACTAAATATAATATTACATCTTATTTAATTTTTAATAACTATTTTTATCATTTGTTTTGGATAACTCTTACATCTACAGTATTATATTTTATCTTCTAGTAGACTAGTAAGTTTCAGTACTATCTACATAATTTATTGTTATATATATTTCCAAGTTTGTTTGTTATTATTTTCTTTTTCTCTGAATTAAGGTTGAAATCTCATTTTGGTTTTTTAACCTTGATGAAAGTACGAAATTAAGATCGAAGCGTAGGCACAAATAAGTTACTTATTGGTATATTATTAATGATCACACCCTGACCATTTTCTCATATCGAATCAACGGTCTACCGTATATACTTCGATAATAATGATAGAATTTACAGCTATAAATTTATAATAATGGAGTTAATAAATTCGTATGAAGTATGGAATGGATCTGTCTCTGTATAAGAATATAATATACAATAACGCGAAATACAATGAAACAATCTCATTTAATTAATCAAAATATTAAATTTCTTACTTGCTGTAATTAAATATTTTAATTAATACATTGCAAAATATCTAAAGAAGAAACTTCTTGAATTCTAATCCTGCTGAGATTAAATACCTCCGTCGTTAGAGCCATTACCAAAGAGGGGAAGTTTTGATTGAATAGGTTTCTCGCCGTAAAATCCCATTTTATAGCCCACTGTTATGAAGTTGGCTTTATACAGCATTTAACGAGCATGAGATAGTCGCAACGCTCGGGACGTAAGTAACCATTAAATTGAAATCGAAACAAGAAGGTAGTGCTTTCTTGTAATCGATAGAAACAACTTAACCTTCCTTTGACTATTTACATTACCTTTATCTTTAGTTTAACAGCCCAGACCCAACCGCATGGGGGAGTGCTTTCACGTGTATGAACAACGATAAGACAGTGTATGAACTGTCTCTGATACTAATAGGTTTGCAACAAGTAGCGTTCACATTAGAGTCGTTCGATACTTCTTTGCAATAACTTTACATGTAAAACATTTACATATATTAACTGATCAACCACCATAACGTATAAGAACGCTGGTTTAATGAAATAAAAATGAGTTTTATCTTTTAAAAAAAAAATATTTACTACGTTGGTAGTAAATATAAAGAAAAGAAAATATAATAATAAAATAAAATATTTTTAGAAGCAATTGAATCCCTAATCGTATTATGTATTGAAAATCCTATTCTTCATAAAAAGGTTAATTAAAATTCACTGTGTCTTTGCATATTTCATGGAGACCAGCAAACTAAATTGCGCATCTTCAGCTTCTGTTTTCCAAACGCAGTAATAGAGTTATCTGTAAACATAACCTTCATAACAGACATAAATAACTGCGCAGAAGTTCTTCAATACTTTTCAGTTGTAATTTAAACTATTGGTTAATAATTTTTTTAGGTACAATTTGAAAATTCTTTAATGAACTTAAGGACTCCGGATGAATTTATTAAGAGTGTTCATAATTAAAAAATATATTTTTCTTTAAATGTATTAAATGTTTATAGGTAAAACTTAAAAATTATAACTATTGTCACATAGATTGAATTTAACTTTTTGACCAAATATAATAATTTTCGAATTTCAAGAAATTTTTTTTTATATGTTATAATTCAACTTGTCACGTTGACAAACGGCTGTCGTAATGACAGTAAAACCAAACAGACGTACAGATTGATGGTAATAGAGATAAAATTAATAAAGATTATTCGAAATTTGAAGTGGAAAACTGTGTGGAGGGGAGACTGTAAGTGCATAGTTGATATCTTACACTGCACTTTATTGCTTGCAGGCAAATACTAACGTAATAACCAAATCAGCTCTCTAACCTTGGAGAAAAACTATGATTTTAACTAATTTTATTAACTATTTTAATTTTTTTTTTAAATTGATCTATTGTATGCTTGAATAAGTCTTAACCATAATTTCGAATTAAGAAAAAACCTATGTGAAACTTCATTATGCTAATCTTATCATCTGTGTGACTTTGTTTAGATAAAAACTTCATGTTTTCAAAAGAATGGTATCACTAAACTTTGGAATAAGATACTGTCGAACTAAACGAGTATAGCTGTTTAATTTTTATTCGAAATTTGTCTAGGACATTTGCAGACAATATACAATTCATCTTATCTAACACGTTGTATCCTTTATGTACTTTGTTTTTATGTAATGTTTGATAAGAAGTCGTTACCTTATGCTCAAAATAGTTATGTCCTTATGAAGTTACAACGTTCCACAAATGACCCGTGTTTTTGCTTGAAGTATATTTTTGTCAGAAGTGATATGAACCGGAACATATCAGTTTTCTAATAATCAATCAATACTTAACGACCTCTTTTATTTTAGCTTTTTCGAAACAAAGTTTTGATTCAAAATTTTCTTTAAAAAATATTAATATATTTTTTATATCGATAATTAAA
>NW_027114029.1:730615-732144 GCF_000696795.3 Halyomorpha halys
ATCTGAATGTTATACGTTAAAAAATAAATAAATTTCAACTATCAGCATATGCTTGATTAATCAAATCCAGTTTCGTAATTAAGTTTTTTTTTTAATTTTTATAAGATATTTTCGATATTGTGTTGCGTCCATGATGTAATTAGGAACATTCCGTTTTCCTATGGTAGCCAGTTCCCTGTAACCCCAAGGTCAGAAAACTGCCTTTATTTGCTAAGCTAATTGGAATCATAGTGCCTTGGTGGTTTTCTTTTTTCTTTATCGATGACAATGAATTATATGATTCATTGGTCCGAGTAATTGAGTATGCAGGTCATGAAGGATGGCGTGTGAATAATTATCATTGAAAGTAAAAAAAATATGTAAAATATCGTCATATGTATATACTATAGCTCACTAAATCTGAATCATTTAAGGATAATTGACCCAAATCGATCATGCATAAAAATACTACATGTAATACAAAAAAACAAAATTATATTAATGTTTTTATTATAAAAACCTAATATAACATAACAAACGTTCCAAAAATTTTTAAAAAGAAGAAACCATGATATTTATGTTGTTTATGATTAAAACATGAAAAAAGCAACTAAACGAAATAATCCGTATTCTTCAAAACTACTCAAAAACTCAAACACTTACACAAATACAGTGGTTAAAAAAAACATAAACATAAAATTATATTATCAATGGATGTTCAAATGCTTTACTAGAAACCCAGAGGTAAATTTTTTTTCAGGGAAAAAAAAGAAATTAAAAGAATCTGAATGTAACTACTTATGAAAAATAGATTTTAGAGAAATATAATAACGATGACAAAGATTTAACAAATATTTTAAATTAACAGATTAAGTGGCAGTATATTAAGAGGAGAGGGGGGAGGAAAAAGATAAATTTATAATGTAAGTATTTTACAATAATTTAAAAAAAAAAAAATTACTTCTTAAAGAAATAAGTATTGATTCTATTCTTTAAAACTCATTTCCTATAAAATAGAAACATGAACTACTCCAACGGGAGATACGAGAAGGATTTTCCAGAGACTCCTCTGAAAAAAGTTGGATTCCTTACTTCATTGTTCATAGCTGAAAAAACATTAGTTTATATTGTAATTATTTGTTTCTGTATGTCGTCGTTAATACACTGTTTTTTTAATTGTGTAAATATTGTTTTTTGTTTGGTTTTTATGAGCCTTATTCCAAACCCTAGTAAAATCGTAAAATTCGGCAAGTTACCTCGCATAGGCACCTTTTTTTCTACTAAAAGGATTAAGATACGCAATATTTATTTCGAATATTCAAAAATGTATTTATAATTTTTTTTTTTTTTGTGATTTTCCTCTTCATAATACATCATACAATTGCATATGTGATATGATGTGTGATATACCGATAAGAAATGTCTAATTCATTTCTGGAATTTAGCATTAGTCCGTAGTAATGATGAAATACCGAGTCATCAAACAGCTGTGGGGTGATCTTAGTAAGAATTACGAAATTCAACGGAGATAAAGTGAAAAAAAACTTTAT
>NW_027114029.1:737831-751870 GCF_000696795.3 Halyomorpha halys
CAGACATTCATCATACGAATATAAAAATCTCGAGCCATTTATGATTTCGCAAAACAGTTATTACCGATTACCTGCTCGTTGTTGTTTAAAAGTTGTTCTTTGGACTCAACCAGGTCAATGACCTCTATATATCTCTCACTTATAGACTACACTCAGCTAGAAATTGACATCCGGAAATATTGTTTAAGTAATGAGAAATAAAAGCAATGTTGGGTAAATAGGAACAATAGGCGATCCAATGAAATGACTTCTTTCAAGAAGGAAATGGAAACATTCCAAAACATTATTTTGAGCCAGCTGTTTTCAAGGATTCAAATGTATTTCCGTACTTCCTTTGAATAAGCGAATGCCTGATTCGCTTCGTAAGGCAAATGAGTTTCCTCATTCCATCATTGGGACATATTCGTCCAATTTCATATGTTTAAATAAAGGTGAAATCTGGCGATGTAACCATTATTAGTACTAAAAAGGCCGATTGTCTTAAGATTATCAAACTTTCTAAAGTTTGAATCTATGTTAGAAATCTTTTTCTTTATTTATAAATATTTTACTTATAAAATCCAACGAAACCAAAACACACGTTAAATATTAAATATTATATATTATTGATATATTGAATTGGGCTGCATATTAAATTATTAATGTAAATAAGTATTCCCATAAAAATTCTTGCATTTGATAAATATTTTTACTATGACTACCACAGTACTTAAGTTTACAAGTAAGTTTTATTAAGTTTTTACTATGTTACTCGATTTAACTACTTAACTTTCCTCTTCCGTTTTAAGTAAAATTATTCAAAAAATCTATAGAACCGTCTCTGAATAGGCTATTGCGGGACGGGTCGGAAGGAAAATGTTGCCTTCAAAAATCAGAACAAACTACATTATTGAGCATTTGCAAAGAACTTAGCATAAAAAGTATTTCTTTAAATAGAAATTCAATTTAAGCAAACTAAAGGATTCATAATTCAACCTTGCGCATAGGCAATATCGTAACCAATAAAGGTTTTGATCAATTAATTTTATTATTTTTTTTGTATTCACTGGTTGTTATCTTGTTCTTTGTTCTTAGCCCTGATGAAGGCTAGAAATTCTGGCCGAAACATTGGCACTATTAAATTAGTTCTTTCAACTTACTTGTGTTATATACTGACTGCACCCCCAACCATCTTCTCCTCATATAAATTAATTTTATTGTTTTTTCTTCTAAGTCCCACGGATCTAAAGGGTTTGATATACAGTGGGTAGGTAACTATAGTTATCTGTTCTACTGCATTTCATATGAGGAAAGGGATTCACCTAAGTTGAGTCTGATTGTGTATGTCTGCCAACTTTGTGGCCGTCTTATCGGAGTCCTGAATAGGGGTTTGTGCAGTGCTGGAGGCTGTCAAAAATTTGATATGCCTCCTCGTGATGAATTCGGTCACAGTCAGTAAGTCGAGTGTCGTGTGTATTTGGTTCTTCTTTGCTCTTTGTAATGAAGAATATCTCACTATACGTCTGACTATACCACTCTGAAACTGTTAGGTTGGCACTGCTATGTAGGTCTGCATAGGTTCTCCGTAGAGCAGGGCTTGCCTCAGCACTTTTGTAGATCACTAATTTGAGGTGGAGAGAAAGATTAGGAGATGTTAGCAGGTGATTAGGCCTGTAAGACCTGGTTCTATCTAGCTTGATATTCTTGTTGCAGTGGCGAGCTAGCGTCAGGTGTCAATGGGGTAACCTATTTTATTTTATTTTTTTAAATAAATTTGATCTGTCGTTTTAAAATATAGTTAATGAGAGGTGAGTTTGAATCACACGTTTCATGATGTATACTTTTGTGCATGGTTTAAAAAAATATAGTGAGTGGATCTTGATCAAATTAATAGCGGAATATGCTTACAATAATCTACAAATCCCCTCAAACTTGTGCCAATTCAGATGAACCATTTTAGAGATGTGCCGAGAAAAATACGTTTATGCAGGCTGAAGCGAAAGTAGTGGTTGGAATCTGATAAAATCGACATAGAACCTGATAATCTCCGAAATTGCATGAAAATCGTATAAACGCTATATATTTTATTATCTTTGTTATATGTTTACTCAATTTAATGCAAGTTGAATTTACATATGCTTTCCAGAAACAAATTCTTAATTTTTTATTAATGTTAGGGCCGTCAGGGAAGGAATTCATATCACGCAAAGGCCAAAGTAGTAAAAATGTATCACTGCTTTAGCTTCTCTTTCTCAAGTTTACTTTTCTATCTAAAGCAGTATTTAGATGGAACAGTAATAGTGGATTCTTGAGGACATAAGGGACTTGAGGCAAATTGTATTACGGGGGGAGGTATCATTTTTCAAATTAAAGATTACAAAAGAAACAAAGAAATTATGTTTAAAAAAAAACATATTTAAAAAATAAAACCAAGATTATGATGACTGAATAAAACCTTTAGTAACTTTAAATTTCCATTGAACCAGGAATTTTGTTTTCGTCATATAAGAATTTTTCCTTATAGCTACTATACATTTCTTTTTTGTTGTTTTATTGAACTTTTCATTTTCCACTATAATAAAATATTATATTTCCTCCGGTCTACTTAAGAATAACAACTGCTCAAACTTTTTTTTCAATAATAAGAAGCAAATTCCTGTTTTGATTAAACATTAGTATATTAATAAATAGGGAATATGGTTATTTTTAAGTACAATATTTAAATCTTGGGGCTAAGATACTTTCAATTACATTAAATATTTCGTGGATTATATCTAAGGAGTGAGGAAAATTTGATAAAGCATGAATAGTTTTTAAGTGATCATCATTATCAGTAAGAAATAATGAGAAACGTCGTATCGGATATCACTTAATATAACTAATGATACAGAATAACTGAATAGAATTATTTTTCACCTTCATTATTTTCCCTGTGAAACTATTCCTTGACAATTACTTCCAAAAGAATAAATTGAACGAAAATACCTCTCTTTATAGCGAAGTAAACAAAGAAACATTATTTGGTTTATAAACAATACCAATTACAGGACATATCGCGTAATTGCTTTTAGAGCTATAAAATTATTTCATTCAGGCTGTATTTTTTTTTGTTTTTTTCATTTTGATTTGGTAATGTAGCAATTATAATTTTACTAAAACTTATGGAATAGAATTTCATTCATAACTATCAATACAATGATAAATAGGGTATTGTTTAAGGGTCAGTGGAATTCATAGAGAATTAAATACCGAAATAATTAATAACATAAAACATACTAATAATCCCATTAATATTAAACCCATTAAAGATTTCTAATATAATTTTTAAAAAAATAAGTAGTTTTACTTTAACCCTTGTATTTTCAATGAAATATTTTTTCAGACAATACAATTTTAAAACAATTTTCAGATCCGACACGTTCTGAAGTCGTAAAGTGCAATGAGATTCCAACAAACTCTGTCCCACTGATATTTGGTTCCCTACCTATAGTTAGGTTTCCTTTTAATTGAGAATACGTTTCTAATAAAAGTGATAAAATAAATTTTCTATGGCTATATGTTGCAGAGGGAACAAATCATAATAGTAAATATAACAAAATACTGTAAAAGAAAAATAGACCCAGAAGACGGAGTGCTCCGAAACGTCGGTTTGTAATAACATAAAATTTTATTTTACATTGATAAAAGTTTTGGAAACTATCTTGAAGTATTTCGATTATTGAATTGGGATTTTATATAATGAATGGAATTGTATAGCATAAATATAATAAGAGGGAGCGGGTAACTCAGTGATAAGGCACTTTGTAACTAACTTCAAGGACTCCAAGAACTCGGGTTCGAATCCAGCTGTTGCAGATAAATATTTTCTGTTCCACTGTAGCCATGCGGGGTCCACCGTCCACCCAGCCTCACGAAGTGGGTGGGTACCCTTAATTGGAAAAAATTCTTCATGAGTTGTAGCAGCAAAAATTTAATTTTTGTTTTTTTTTAATTAATAAGGATTGTAGATTTTTTAAAAATTTTTTTTAGAGCTTATGCTTTTACTAATTACCATGTTATAGAAAAAAATCCGTAATAACTTTAAACATTTTTGGTCCAGTATATAAAATGATTGGATAATTGCCATCCTGATAAGAGTAAGCCAGTACAATAAATAGCTTACATATGGTTACAAATATTGATATTCAATAAGAGTAATAAATTAAAAGTCATTTACATAAATTAATAATGCACGATACCAAGCGTTATTGCTCCATATAAATGTGTCTAGAATAAATAAAATTATTTATTTATTTTTTGTCAAAACGAGGTATATATGAAAAAGAAGAACGGTAAAAACAGGGAAACACCAAGTATACTGGCGTATATATCCTACGTCTAATAAAAGGGGTACAACTGAAACGAGTGATTTAGTCCGAACTAATATTAGAAGCGCGATAAGTTCTTCGTAGAATCCTACTGAGTTTTTCCTGTATCGGCTCTACATATCAGCTGGTATTGGCTTAGGATGCTTCCTGGGATGACGGAGGTTCAATTAAAAAAAGACCGATGACGATGTATTCGCGTGATCTAATTGATACATGATGGTTAATTTCTCTCCGGAACTTAAATTAGTTTCATTATAACTTATTCAGGAACCGACACTTAATCTTTTTGTTGTTCAGTTCATTTGTTTGTCGCGATGAATATGATTCATTTCCTTTGTTTACAACGAAGGAAGGAACTCCGCAGCACTGGCATTAAAATTTGTATTTTTATTATCTCTCCTTGAAAAAGAGTAATTAAAAAATAACGTATTCAAATATTATAATTAATGCTATCACATACATAACTTTGGATTTATTATTATTATTTTTTTTTTATGACTTCAATGATCAAAGTTATGAAATGGATGATGAAATACATTTATCCTCTAACTTAAACATTTAATGCTTTGTATCAAACCGTTTCAGCTAACTGCTATCATTACTAAACAAACAAAATCATTAGAAACTTCAGAATAACCCAAAGCAAAACCCTGTAATTTATGGCCTATAAAACAAAAGATTCGCAAAAACAACAAAGCAAAGAATCGTGATATTGAAAGTGATACCCCTTAATAACCGCTCTAAAAACAATATTATATTTATGACAGCCATAAAATTAAATTACCAAGATTAAACAAAGTCCAAACATATGATGCAACCTAGACCCATTAAGGTGTACATGATGTTATATGATACAATCTTGACCTTAATTGATGCAATGTCTTAATCTTTGACGTAATAAATAAATATAATCTTAAAATATTTTAATCTTTTATTTTTTTTTTGGATCACTTCATCCTCAAAGCCAACCAGTGTAATTGAAAATATAATCCTGTATTAAAATAGGAGCTATATACTGTGTTAGTAGTCTGTATCGATATTCCATTGTAACGGTAAGTAATCAATTGTCTAGAGTATCTTTTAAACATTTTCTAAGGTGGATATTTTTTAACATTTGAAGAATTTCTATAAGTAATGTATTAGGCAGTTTTTGTTCTAAAGCGGGAGGTTATCTATATCACGTTATTAATGGGACAAAATATCAAAATTGAAGGATGTTAATAAATTAAAAGCAATCTATGTTTCTTTTCTCCAAGCCATAATTACTTAATATATATATATAATCTTGTGTTAGTTATAGACTTCAAGACTATAAACTTCTTTTGCTATAAAACAATTGTTTTATTAATTAATGACAAGTTCAAATTAAATAACACATTATATCTTTAACTATACATACCTATAAAACAAAATCAGTTCTTATAGTCTTTAGTACCACTCTGTATCACTCTTACAATTATAAATGGCATATAACAGTCTCAGAGGTTATTTTATTTAAAACATGTGTTAATCGCACTTAATTGTTATTTAGAGGTGGGGGTATGAGAGGGGCTGGTATGAGAAGTTTGTTTAGCTCTCGAAAATCAATTCATAGGCGAGTTCGCGGACCTTCCTCTTTTTTATAAGCTAGAGTTACAGGTGCTCCAAATGGATAATTTGATTCTTCAATTAGTCTACTCTTTAATAATTGTTTGATTTGTTCCTCAATTTCGTTTTGATCTGAAATAGAACACCTATAGTGTTTTTTTTTTTAGATGTATTTACTTTCTAACAATTCTATGTGAGCTTCGTGACTATTAACTCGACCAATATCGTACTTGTTCATGGCGAAAACTGATGAGTGCTTCTTTATTATTTTTCCCAATTCTTCTTTTTTTTCTTTATCTAAATGTTGTAATATATCATCAATGTTGGTATTTTCATTCAAATTTAAAAATTGCATATTTTTTTCTTCACTCTGTCTTTCTCCAGTAATATTTTTATTTCTGGGAAGCATTGAGCATGAGAAGCATTTATTATGTCATTATCGAGACGTTGAAAAATGTTCAATTGATCGTTATGGTAGAGATGGAATTTTTGAATAGCATCTAATCCAAGTAAAAGATCATATGTAAAATTATTATTTTTAATTACATATGCTTCTATTTCTTTTTCGATGTTATGAATTTTCAGGTTTAGATTTATTTTTTATTATGACTTATTTCATATATACACTATTAACTGTTTTAAATAATTGCCTATTTTCGATTGGTTATTTTTAACATTTTCAAGAAGTTTTGAATTAACCAATGTTATATTCGAACCTGTGTCATACACTCCAGTAATTACTTTATTTTTATTAAGAATAACCTCTAAAAGAATTAGTGGTGTCACATCTATTTTTTTTCTTTAGTCTTATCAAATTCAGTTGAATTAACATTTCTTGGTTCTGAATAGTGTGTTGTCTTATTCCTGCATAATTCGATAGGATGAAATCGACCAGGTTTACCGAGAGGTTCACAAATCACACAAGGCTTCTTCTTATCATATTGTTTTTGACCAATATTAAGCTTATTTGGATGGTTTTGTTTATTAATTTGAGATACTGTATTGTTATTTTCCTTATTTAACTTAGGGTCGACGGAATCATATTGTCGTAATTGGTTCATCAATTTCTCTGTTGAATTAATTTCGTCTTTGTCCAGCCGATCTTGAATATGAACCGGCTGTCCAACAACTACATGGTTGATTCTTGATCGATCGGTCATGTCATCTTCTACCTCTAACAGCAGTCTCTCTTTTTTAAAGCATAATCCATAAGGGATCCACCCAGAAAATGAAACCCATACGCATTCTTAACTGTCTTCCAACTTTTGTCAGCATAAGTCGTTAGAAATGAATAACGCCAATCCATCCACTTACACTGTATAGTTAACTTTATAAGCGTACCATTACACCATTCAATAGCATTTTCCTCTAAAAATATGCGTAAAAGTTGTATTTTTTTGTCATCGCTTTTCACATTGTGACGTTCACATTCTTGTTCATACCTCAATAACCAGTCAGCCGAATTTTGATTTTTACCCTGAAATCTGTCAATAACAAACAATGATGAAATTTGTGATAAATTTAATTCCTTCTTTTCAATTTTTGTTTTTAAATTTTGGACTAATTCGAGTAGATCTGCTTGGTTTGTGGACAGTTCAGGTGTTGCTAAGTTACCTAGCTGCTCTATTTTAACCTGCTCTTCTAAAAAATAATCTTTGAATACAGCGTTGTTATCCGAATCAAAATACACTTCAAAAATTTCAGGAGTTAAAGTAACTATTACATTTCTGTATTCACCACTTCGTGTCAAGTTCTTGCAAGCATTTTTTATAGTACTTACTACTTAGTACTTTTACCCCATCATCTTCCTTTATTATGTGGAATTTTACTTGGTTTTTCATCTTTAGATAAGAACTGATTTATAATCTTGTGTTAGTTATAGACTTCAAGACTATAAACTTCTTTTGCTATAAAACAATTGTTTTATTAATTAATGACAAGTTCAAATTAAATAATACATTATATCTTTAACTATACATACCTATAAAACAAAATCAGTTCTCATAGTCTTTAGTAACACTCTGTAACACTCTTACATTATAAATGGCAAATAACAGTCTCAGCGGTTATTTCATTTAAAACATGTGTTAACCGCACTTAATTGTTATTTAGAGGTGGGGGTAGGTTAGAGCCTGAAGGTAAGCATCTTTACATATATATATTTTTTTCCCCATTAATGAACTATTAATGGTTTCTAAATTGACATCACTAAATCATTATGACCCACCATTTAAATTTATTTCCGCGATTTCTCTTCAACTTGTTTCAGCCCGAGACAATAGTATGCCAGATAGAGCTCGAACAGACAGGAAGGCGGGACAATAAAATCACTGATGAAATTTGCGCGATACAATGTCACTTTCTTTTGTCGCTAATGATCCATTTCGAAACTTTTAAAACAATACGTCCGCATATTTTTTTTTATTGTCATGAATGCGGAAATTATGTAAGCCATGGTGTATTTGTATTTGTATTTGTATCTGGTGGGGGGAGGGCAAGTCCGGTAAGTGGGCCTTTTTGCCAACCCCTGACGGTTACCAAAGTTGCCTCCGCGTACTGACCAAGATTTGTCTAGATTCATTTCTAGAGAACGTCCAGAAATAAATATTAACTGTTCCAGACGGGAATTGAACCCACAATATTCATAGGCCTTGCCCCAAGCAACGGGGTAGGTAGCATTCTGTTTCGCTCATACATTTTATCGCACATAAATTCAGAAAAAGTGAAATCAGATCATTCCCGATAAAAATAACGGCTATTGACATTCCAAAACAAATTTTAAAAAAATGAATAATTACTTTTAATATTCATGTTATTTCTGTTTTGTGAAAAATGTTTTTTTGTTTTTTTTTGTGTTCTCACTAGGCGTTATTGCCCTAATGTACTTCAACTAGAGAACGTTCAGATAACTTGATTCTGGGATTGGGGTACGCGTTGAGAGGTACACGTGTACAATAAAGAGCATGAAACATATTGTGAAAATCCTTAAGAATGTAATAAAAAAACTTTTCAAAGTTGTTAATAAGCAAATAAATAAATAAACCTGAATCCACAAAGGGTCTTGGGTTCAACAGTTGACAACAACTGACTGTTTCTTGAACAATGATTAAATAAGGTGGTGTTTTTTTTTTTTTTTAAGTAGCAACTTAAACCGAGATAATTTTTCCCAACCCACTAAAGGGCTATAGACCATCCCACGAGACTAGAGGAATCAAGGAGAGAATGTCACTCCATCCGCAGTTCATTTGTTCTTTTTTATCCAGTTTCTTTCGTCTCTTGGAACGGACTATAGGTATCTACTTTATAGAAGCTGGGATGGATGTACCGTTGGAGAGTACTCCAATCCTAGAGTCGATTCACGGCTAATAAAAGAGAATATATATTTTCTACCTTAACTGGACTCGATTGTAGCGGTCAGTGCGCAAATCCGCTTCTAGTTATTACATAAGTAGTAAAATTACTAATTTATTATTTCATTTTAATGATAAATTTCACTTATGTTATTTTAATTAAATCTCCATCATATATTTTAAAAGTTTCTATTTTATTAAAATGTTAATCTTGTTGCAGATGAAGACTGGAAGCGGGAGCAGAGTGGACCTGGAGAGCCTGAAGGCCTTGGTGACCCAGCCGGGGAAGCCGATCGTCATCGACAGGGTGGCTAAGGAAGGGTCTGCCAGGCTACTCCCGGGGGTCAAGAGGAAGAGGGGGAGTTCCTTAAGGCAGGTCAGTACTCAGGAGTTGTGCTGCATGTCATGGTCCTCTCTACTATCTCATTCAGTCAAATATATATATAGTAAATATAGGATTACAAAAATATATAAGAAATATAATTACATATAGGAATACAAAAATATATAAGAAATATAGTTATATATAGAAACAAAAAAATATATAACAAATATAGTCACATTCAATTTCTTAAAAAAAAAAAACTTCAATTTCTGTTAGAAAAACTGGCACTTTAACGAGATAAAGAATTGAATTTTAAAAAAGCAATTTTTTCGTAACACCACCCAAGCCCTACACCAATACAGTAGTAGAGCATGTACTCAGTATTATATTCTACTGTTTTGAATAATGACATATACTATCAATAATATTACTGCATTAATAGTATCACATCACTCAATTACCCATCGCTCAATTTACTAACTCTCGACGAAACCTTTTCAGTGTAGGTCGGGGCCTAGTCGACCGTTTTCTCATTCAGTATAATTGATAACACAACCTGCTTGGTTAGAAAAGTTCTTGGGAACTATTATCCAATTTTTTAATGCAATTAAAAGAACGTACCTATGCATATGAAGAGCCCAGAGGTTTCAGATTTTGAGTATAACTTAACCTTATATTCAAACACTGAAGAGTTCTTTATGAGAAATTTTAATGACAAAAACCATCAGAACACATTTCAAACCCAGAAATTAGTAAAAAAAATCACGTTATTAAGTTTTAGTAATAGTTAACGGGAGAGAACCTTGAAAAGAGAGAAGATTGCATAGGAACCTTAAAGTTCTTCTGCTGTGAAACATAATTTTCTGCGGAACCTCATTGAAGAGTTTTCATTTAAAGGTCAATAATATCCCCTGATAATTGTAATAATAATATTCTGGAAGGTTATTTTGCTAAATTAAAATACTATACTGAGAAGTTATTACATTGATTTAAAAATTTTAATTTTTCCCTTTCAAATAGGTATTACAAAACATTTTTAAGAGCTCCCGTAATAATTTTAAATGATATTGTGTGATGATATGGACTTTTGACATTACATCGCAGCTTTGCTAGTTAATTTAATTTTAAATTCAACCCTTACTTTTTAGAACAGTAAATAAATTTTGTGATTCTTAATATTCACATTGAAATGAGTATGAAGAGAGATAAAAAATCATGCATTTTTCGAGAAAAGCTCAGTGGATTTTAATAATAGATATACCAAATTATTAAAAATAACATTTACTACAAATTTCTATTCTCTTCACATTTGTCGTTAAATGGACGGTTTTACAGATAATTGCATTAATGTGCGAAATTTATTAACTCCAACATAAAGTTGCCTTCAAGGGGCGTGGCCTTAGTCATATTTGCTTATAAGGAGAGTTGGGTTATGGCACCGCCCTGTTTAAATCTATTGCATTAAATAAATATTTAACAACTATATTAAAGTGGCTTATATTTTACGTAACTCGGTATATTTTTATTACAGGTAGATTCCCCAATTTCATTAGAAAGCGAATTTTATATATTTGCGGTTGCAAATATCCATTTCATAGGAGCCGGAAGATTTCCTTATTCCTCTAATATATACTTTCTCCATATTATTACAACTTAGGCGCTTTCACCAAATGCTAAAGATTATTTTTCCTCTTAAAGGTAATTGGATCAGGCGATCGTAAATATTCAAAATATTATATATGTAATTTTTATTGTCTTTATAATATTAATGTGTTACTTTCAAATGGTAAAAATATTGCATTCCCCACTTATAGTTATTTACGAGTTTTTGAGGTACTAAAGGATTTGTTTTTGGAATCTTTCAATAATATCCTAACTATATATATTTGTTTCTATTATATTTATATGCTTTATATTTTATTGCATAATAATCTCATTGTTAATCGATCAAGCCTAATGCTTTTTAATATTTAAATAAAATGACCTGGGCCCTGTTTCATAATGAAAGCTAATATTATTAGTTCATAGTGCAAGTGTAGAAACTAGTGTGGTAATAATACTAATACTTATTTTTTTCATGATAGGGATGACTATTAGTGATATTACAGGAATTAAAAAATACTAAAGTAGAAGTTACTATTGTACAAGTCTGTGTAATTGAATTAAGATAAATCTACAAGACTAATAGTATTAGTTTGTACTTTATTATGAAACAGGGCCCTGCGTGAATTTTTTTTTCAATTACTTTCTTTTATAATCATTATATATTTGAAATATGCTTCAAGTGAGATCTACAAAATTATTTTGAATAGCCTTCCGTATATTGGTTTAATGTGCACCGATACTACCCATTGAGGGTCATGTGGTCAGTAACTTGTTAAGGACTGGTTTTAGAAAAACGCTTAGACTGGGAGGTGATTTTTTCAAGATCACGCTCAACCGCCAGATTTTCCTCAATTAATGATATTCTTTATGAGAGTGGGCGGACCCCAGTAGGGCTTCAGAACCCACAAGGTTGACTCACGCCTACAGTATAACAGAACATAATTATTCACCACAGCCGGATTCGAACGCGGATCGTTGGAGTTAGTAGCACAGTTTACCACTGATCTGAATACAAATTGATGTACTCAAAGAAACATAATTTGAAAAGGTAATTCATAATTTCAATAATCAAAAATCATCAAATAATTTTTGTAAATATATTTTTATTTTACTTTTAAAAATAAAATAATTATTCCAACTCTCATCTTGTTTATTTATATTGATAATCAAAATTTGTTCAAAAATTAATCTTAAGGGGCCCATATCTTAAAATGGCCGGGGTCCCTCACTTAGTTAAAGAAGGTTATCTTTCTATGCCTACAATCTGAATAATGTTGTTTAAAATAAATATATAATAAATCAATGGATTTCTATTTGTACAATTGACTAAAAATAGTTATAAATTATATTATGCTTATTAGTTGCTAAACAAAATCAATAGGGTACTAACGGTATATTCATTAAGTAGATAATTCATGCATTACTTTCTCTTTCTCGATGATAGTCTTTGAGGATATTTGTCAATACAGTGCATGCTATAAGCTGATGAAAAGGGTGGGAACTTATGGTAATGACGGACCAGACCACGCAGCGGCGGTGTGGAGTTAACTATAATTACCTAATTGTCAACAATTACCACAAGCGGTTGTTAAATATCGTTCGCCGTGGTAAACTGTTCCATTAATTATTGTGAAATTTCGCCGTATTTGGTCCTGCATGCGGAATGGTCAAAACCTTAATTGATTGGACGAAAATTGCCCAGTATTTCTCTACATGTAAATGATATTTAGATATTAATCAAGGAGACATTGGAGAAAGTGGATTGAAGATATGAACGAAATCATGAAAAGAATTGCTGGAATAAGAGTATAAGTTGATGTCAAAGGAGTATTCGAATTCTATGGATCGTTAGGTAGTAAATTTATCAAGCTATAAAATAAATAATAAAATCAAATATTTTTGATAAGAAATGCTATGTTAAAATACGGGAAATCCATTTTTTTCTTTAAAATATTGCAGAATACCAAAGAAATTTAATTTCTTTATTCAATAATGGTATTAAAAAATTGTTTATGATGAGTTTATTGTCATAGAATTTTAGGGTAGTCCTAAATTTTAAATTTTGTGTAGGACTTCAAAATATAAGATCAAGATATAAAGATCTCTTCAAAATAACATAAATGCCTCTAAAAATATATATTTAAAAATAATATAAAATAAATTTATATGACGCGGCTATGAAAATACTTTAGTAAAGGATTAAAAAAACATTGTTTTTTTTATAATACCCTTTATTTTTGTTTAAACAAAACTTTTTTTTTTAAGAAAATCCGTTGTCAAATATTGTCTTTAAGCGGCTATACCAATTTATTTCCGAATCATTTATTAATTCCACCTCAAGCCCGGAACGATCCAAAATATTTTTTAACATGGAAATTTGTTCGTTATTTTAAGCCTGATTAAACTTTATAAACCCTTTAGGTCATAAAGGGTTTTGAAAATAAATCCTTTTAGCCTGGGATAGAGAATTTGGAATACCAACGAGGAATTAAAGCAAACAAAAATTATAAAAAAATGGATTTAGGGTATAGTTGGATTTAGCTGAGATCACATATCAGCATTGATGTTCTTATATAAAATCAATCGACCTACTTATTTGCCAATTTTATAAAAAAACAATCAAACGTAACTCCACATAACACTTTAAATTTTGACTGATGAGATATTTTTTTATGCATCTACCATTAAAAAAAAATTCCCGTAAACACGTTTATGGTTGAGATGTAAGTCTTGATAGGTTTGTTAATCTTTCAAAGATAAGTTCTGAAAAAAAAAACGTATTTATTTTCAAAAGAAAGTACTATGATGTAAGTTTATATATATATA
>NW_027114029.1:751953-777094 GCF_000696795.3 Halyomorpha halys
TTTAAGTTTCCTTAAAGATAATTCTTTAAAATTTATTTCTCTTGTTTAACTTCACGCCCTCAGGACGAGCCGCAGGGTACTACTCCTTCTCATGTCTGTCATGACATTTTAAAAAATTATCATCTCATTCACTGGTTGTTATATCAAATGACTTGTGCGAGTAAATAAAAGATATGCAGATAAATAAAAAAAAATTAACTATAATAGAAAACTGTAGGTTATTGTTATATATGGTTTGTAAAGTGATTAATAAATTAAAATTATTTAATTATTATGCTACTATATTGTCTCTCTCTCTCTATATATATATATATTTTTCATTTCAAAAACTGATAGTTAATCCCGTTTTTAGATCTAAATGAATCTCAGCTATAAAAACGTAGCACTTGTAGGCAAGCATAAGTGTCCACTGCTATTTTGATTTTTTTTTTTTCATTTTATGAGAAGGCTTTGAGATAAGTTGACAATACGCCAGCAAATACCGATAAGGGTGACGAGTGACACCTAATCCTGCCATCAGAGACACTAACCACTCAACTGATAAACTTTTAAGTTTGTAATCTAATCAAAAGATTCAAATTATTTTTCAGATTTTGAAACCTAGCTGTGAGTTATCATTTAAGCAGTGTTTTTTTTTCATTTTCCAAAATTTCAAAACCCTTAAAACGAAGTTTAAGTGAATTATATAACATTTTTTGATGGTACTGATTATATAATTTATTTATTCCGCCTCTACCTCTTAAGGGTCATTGAAATTAAATAATTAGACTCTACTGTAATATTATGATTTTTTTTTTTTATATATAGTCAATTATAAAATTATTATCGTATTTAATCCTATAATTATTAATAATACCATAATTAAATATGAATAGTCATATAATTCCTTAATAATGCTATTATATAATAATTGTTATAAATAATGAGAGATTTTATATGACTATATTTTTCCGAAAAATTTCATAAATGATCTAGTTTTAAAGAACCGGTAGATGTACTGGTAGGATGACTGTTTTCAATAATATACCAATTTTGGTTGACTTCCATATCTTCCTGTTCGTAAAATTTAAAATAATTTTTTGTATTTATTATAAAAATATTATTTTATTTATTATAGAGATTCATTTTTAATTAATAAATATCAATCAGAAAGATGGTGATAGAAGATAGTGAGGAACACTATTTGGACTACATTGAACTTACAAATTTTCAATATAATAATGAAAAGTTTTAAAAACATTTTATTTTTTATATATACATTCATCATTGTTTCGATTATTATTTGGCTATTTTCAAATATATTTCTCCTCACCCCAGACATATCATTAAAATATATTTTTATATATACAACTCTTCGAAATATTTGTTACATTTTTTTTTTTTTTTAATGTTCTTCATTCTCTGCTTTTATGTCTTTTTTTGTCTCTAACAAAACATCTTCTCTTTTAAAAATACATCTATCTTCTCAAAGAATGTTCCAACTTCTTGTTTAAAGTTTTGTATATTTATTTTTTTTTCTGAAATAACATTTTATTCGTATAATATTTCAAAGGTACTAAGGAAAGAATATTTCGTCAAAAATTTCCAATACAATGTAATCTTGGTTATAACTAATTGTTGTAGGAGAGTGTTCGGGTTCCTGGAAAGTTCGGATTAAAGAAAGTATAAGGAAAAATGGTGTAAAAAATTCAACAATATGAATGTACATAACTATTTTTATTTGGTTGGGTAAATTTGACAGTCTGAAGTTTTCAAAAATTAACCTTGTTTAAAGAACTTTTTTTTTTTGTCATGTGCTATAACATCGTTGATTACTAGCCGTATTTTGGGCCGCTATATTTGTGTTTTCTTATACATCCCCAGTAATGCTAAGTCATGATTTAATTTGTTAAAATTATAAGATTGCTCATTTATAATTGAAAAAGTGTAAATAAAAAAAATACTCTTTTTATGGATTTATTTAAAATGTCTTAAAAAAAATTGAGTTCCCCAACAAAATTTGTATTATACATATTTCTGCTATTAATCAAATTATTTTTACAGAATCAAACGATTTATATAATAGATATTATTAATTTCTAATTCCAACAAAATATATTATGAACACTTTCTTAGGAATTAGATTACCCGATATCGAAACTGTGTGAAAATTTCCTCTTTACAATAACTTGCTTATAGATCGGGAAATTAAATAAATAAATAAAATAAGCACGTCCTTTACAAGTGTTCTCTTTTATTTGAAGACATAAATGTTATTGCCTGATGAGTTGTCTCAAACTTATTTTTTTTTACACCAGTTCGGATTATTGGAGTGTTCGGAGCACCCAAGTTCAGATTACCGAGGTTACGCTGTACCTCCAATCACTATCAAACCTATTCCGAATTAATTTCTTACGTCCTTCAAGATCTTGACCACCATCCGTGAAGCGAGAGGTTACACAACACAACTTTGCTTGCCACGCAGCGTGCACGTGGTCGATACTTGGCCACGGAGAGTGCTTTGTTCCCCTCCGATTGTTCGCCGTTCAAAAAGGACCAAGAGAAAAGACTTATCCGACCTGATCTTTCTTCAAGGCTGAGGTCCATTATATAGGAAAATACAATGTAGCCCACATTTTCGGATTTTTTTTTTTTTTTCACGGCAGCTTATTGATACTCAAAACATGCAAAAATTCACTAAAAAATAAAATTCTAGTTTCAGTAATATAACATTGATAGCTTGCGAGATCTAGCGTTAGGACCACAAAAATTTTTAGGAAAGGTTCAAGTAAATCTCGATCCGATAAACGTTATAAAGTTTCTGTTAGACAAAGGTCGAGTTTAACTAAACAAAAGAAGTGTTAGTGATCGATTTCATCACTTTACATTTGTAACGGTTGGCTGACACGTTTCTCTTTATCCCAACTTATATAGTGGAAACATATAACCCATCTTCCTGGAATGAAATATTTAAACCAGTTTTTCTTTATTATAATAATTTTTCTTTAACCCACAGATAGATTTGTCGAACCCAGTAACAATAAGACTTACTTTTTATATCACATCATGCGTTCAATATCATACATTTGTTATTGTACTTATTTATTTATGTGGAAACAAATTACACAAAAAAAAAATTTGGAACACCAATATGTAATATAGCTAAACATACATAAATGTAGCTTTGGGTCCCCCAAACCTAATTGTGAGTTTTTAAATCAAGAGGTCTATTAAATATAAATATTTACAAACCAAAGCGTTTAGGCTTTCCTTTAAATTATAAATTTTGAGATTTTTAAAAATTTTATTTCTTTTTTGTCATCTCATATCCAATCCAATCTGTGCTGGCGAAAATGATAAACCATTTGAACATATTTTGCTAGCAAAATTAGTCAAACTGAGTGAATACATAACTTAAGAACCATTTTAATAAAAATTGAACTTTAATTCTAATAATAATCATTATTTAATATTATATTTTTTTCTTAATTATCTTGATGGTTTGAATAAATATATTTATTGCGTAAGTATTCAACTGGTACACGGAATCATGGTGTGGTTTCGCCCACTCTTTTCCTGCCAATAGGAATATTCCACTACTCTTCTTTCATACTTGGTAATTTCAGTGCATGGCGATCCTATTTTATTTATTTATTTGTTTATGGCATTTCTTTCAATATGACGGTAATTTAAATATTCATATACCTACTAACAAAAAAATAAATAATAATACATTGAACCGTTTCAAACGAAAAATTATATCAATTATATAGTGATTAGCCGTAACATAAGTTAAGAAAATCTCCATTTACTGAATCAAAATATATCTATACAGTCAATCACCCATCATCTCTAAAATTATAAAAGATTTTATAAAAATATTTTTATATCTATATTGATTGACTATAATCATTGATTATATGATTGACAACTTAACTTGCTCACCTATATGACAATGAAAGAAAGGACAATTTTTTGTTTTAATAATATGATGTATAAATTATTGTTGAACTATTAGCTCCTCATTAGATTCAACACAGGCAAACCAAAACTCCTTATGTTCTATATATAATTTAGGGTATTAGAAACGTAAAATTCAATATAAGATTTAATGTAATCCTGTTGGCGGTATTATTTTTAAAATGCCCAAAATGGACGTTTTTCTAAAATTTGATCGTCAAAACATTGAAACTTTTTTTTTTTACCAAAACCAATGGCCTTACTTAACTCTTTTTTTCATAGTAATTATATTAAAATATGAAATAAAATAAAATAATTATATTTTTAAAGCGTTTCAAACGATTTCGTATGAGTAATTTTAAAGGCCTTATAATAAACGCCATAATTTTAGAGTCCATGAGAAGGCACTTAACTCAAGTTGAGGCATATTTAAGTTCCAATTGGCCGGGCGAGGACAGTGAACTTAGATCACGCTCAAGATGAATGAACACATCAAACTGTGTTCTTTGTTTTAGGAACAATCTTCATTTGCATACTTAGTCAAGAAGCTATTATTAAAAAATCCGAAATGTTGTAATTTTATTTAAATCTGACCTTTCAAAACATGTTTTTGTTATAATACGATCTGAAAATTGCGACTTCAAAAAAACTTTTGAGTCGCTAAAATATATTTGGGATATAGAGTTTTCAAATTATATTATAACATTTAATTTGTGTTTCTGTGAAAGTTTTAAAATTTTTTAGTTAAATTTAACTGGTTCCGGACTTCCAAAAAATAATCGTACTGCATCCTCTAAGAACATTGATTGATTATTGTACATCATTTAATCAATAATAATTCATGAACTAATAATTATAAACCACACAAATTTAAAGAGGAATTCCTACATAATTGTTTCATATTATCACTAAAAAAAATTATTAAATATATAAATCTATTTGTTATCTAAAAATTTTGTTTACAAGGTAGTGTTTACTACAAAGCAATTATCTTCTGCAGGTCACAGTTGTTTACACAACCTTAAAAAAAGATAATAACACATTGGAAATGATAAGATAGAAACTATTATAATTATGAACCAACCAAAATTAAAAGTAAAACACCACTTCTGTATTCTCTAAAGGCAGGGAGGGGGGGAGGAGAAATATTGTGTTTAAATAATTTTTTTTTCTTAGCAACCATGATTTATATTATATCTATTGCAGGTTGGAGCTGCTTTATTGGCAAATCTGGGAACAATCAACACAGGAATGGCCTTTGGGTTTTCTGCAGTAGCGATACCTCAACTTGAAGCGCCTGACAGCCTTATTCCCATTGACAAAGATCAAGCCTCCTGGGTTGGTAAGTAATATACTCTGCTGATAATATCACATAATTATATCATTATTTCTAAAAATAACTATTACAACCTATTCTTAGCACCACTCTCTCTCTCTCTCCAAAAAAATTAATTAATTGATAAAATAATTTGTATGAAGTAGGATGGTAACAAGTTGTTTCTTTCCTTTCAGAGTATAGTAAATCTAATATTCTTGGACATTTTTAAACCTAATTCTGAAAGAAAAACTTATAATACATTTTTAAAAAAATTATGTAAATTTTGGAAATATTTTTTTTTAATTCAAGTATTATAGACATTTGATCACACTGTATTAAATTTAAACAGTTGAAATTTGAAAAATTCTTAAGGAGAAATACCATCATCTATACAAACATCTAGTAGGAATTACAAAAAAATCTCCAGCCTCTCAAACCATAATAATTGTCCAGTTAAGAATAAAATTGATAAAAGTCCCTAACCCATGTGGTACAACTATTAAAGTTTTAAATTTATTAGACTGAGTTGTTATAATATGTTGAGAAGTTTCCGTTGTTTAATCAGCAACATAACTAACATAATTTATTTTATGTTTTAACTTTATCTGAAGTTTGATCATATCTTCACAGTGGTGGTAAGTACATTTCCGCTAGCTTTACGTAAAATACAACTAAAGGTTCTCTCATTTAGGAAAACTAATTGATAAATTTCATTTTTCCCAAAAAAGAAAACGTTTAATTATATCGTTTGTCAAGTTAAAGAAAATGTACTTATTTTGAAAAAGTGTCATTTTGAAGTAAGATTGATGTTTGCTTTTTAGCTGTTGTTTTTCCTGAAACTAAAAATCTCAAAAATTTTCCTAACTAGACAGATGTAACTGTTATTATAACCATCTGATGTTGGAAATATGTTACGATATATTATTTAGTATTAATTATATTTTATTAATCTTTACTTTCCTTCATCCTAATAGAGATATAAAATATTTAAGCTGATGTTTGCTTGTGCAGCTAGTTTAGCCGCAGTCACAACGCCAATTGGATGTATCCTCACTGGCTGGATGATGGACGTAATTGGAAGGAAGAAGAGCCTCATCCTCACCCAGATCCCCACAATCATTGGTTGGCTGCTCATCGCTTACGCTAATTCTCTTCCAATGATCTACGCAGGTAGACTCCTAGTCGGCCTGGGCTCTGGGATGGTTGGTGCACCTGCTAGGGTGTACACTGCGGAAGCAACCCAACCTCACCTCAGGGGCATGCTAGCCGCCATAGCATCTGTTGGTGTCTCTTTAGGTAATTTTTCTCTTTCTTTTTCTTTTCAAAACACGACTAAACTTGTTATCATAATAATTTCCAGTTCCATAATTATATTACAACTTTAAATACCTTCTTACAGGTGTACTAATAGAATATGGAATCGGTGCAGTCTATGATTGGAAAACGGTTGCCCTCATTAGTAGCACTGTTCCAGTTCTATCATTACTTGGTCTCTTCCTGATACCTGAGTCGCCTCAATGGCTTGTCTCTGTTGGAAAGGAATCCAAAGGACGAGCTGCACTCGCCAAACTGCGTGGACCAACTTGTGATATTGACTTTGAAGCTAATCAGATGATCAACTTTGCACAAAAGAATAATCTGCACAAACCTTCGACTGAAGAAGTACTTCGAGGACTTGTGCAACCATCAGCTCTCAAACCTTTCTTCATTCTGACTTTATATTTCCTAATATACCAGTTTTCTGGAGTAAACTCAGTTACCTTCTATGCTGTAGAAGTATTTCAGGTAATTATTTGTGTATATAATTATTGCTGATTTTAGTTTAAATTCAAACTTGCAAACAGTTAAATAATTTTACTTTTTCATCTTTTTGTGGAGAAAGATTTCAATAAAATATAAATAAAGCTTTAAATTATACCTTTAAAGTCATAAAACATGGCGTTCTGAAAGGTGACATATGAAGCATAGCAAATATATAATTTATTTTGTTTTTTTAGGATTCTGGTGCAACATGGGACAAATATTTTGCAACTGTGATGCTCGGGATAGTCAGATTAGTCATAACTGTATTTTCCTGTGTATGCATGAGGATGTATGGTAGGAGAACTCTCACATTTGTGTCAAGTAAGTTTCTTATTACTACATTTTTAATTTTAGGTAGAAAAAATCCTAAAGTATGATACTTAAAATGGTTTACAAAATTATAATTATAAACTGATTACTGAGAAACTCATTGAAAGAAATTTTCTTTGATTTGGAATTAATATTTCATTAGGGATTAAAACAAAATTAAAAATGTTAATGGTTTATAAAATCAATTGATTACTGTGACTTTTGTTGTTTTATACAACTAGCTCTTTAAAAATAAATTTAGAAGTGAATTAATCTAACTCTTTTCTTTCCTTCAGGTGTTGGATGCGGTGTTTCACTGTTAACACTCGGTAGTTACATGTGGATGGGTGAAAAGTGGGCAAAGGAAGGAATTGAACCAGTAGCTACATGGATCCCCATTTTTGCTATATTTGTTTTTACTGCTGCATCCGTTCTTGGGTACTTGGTGGTACCTTGGGTCATGGTGGGCGAAGTATATCCCACACAGGTAATCATTGATATATAGTAGAAATTAGTAATTTTGAACATGGCATTGGTCAGAATAAAATAAAATAGTTATAGCTAAAGAGTAAGGTTTTTACATAACTCTAAAAAAAATTTAATATTTTCCTATTTCATTCAGATATCTTGATTAAATTTTTCAGAACTTAGCTACTAATTGGATCATAAAATAATATAGAAATCTTTTCAACCTATGAAAAAGTTTTGGAAGAATACTAAATATTTTTTTTTTTTTTTTATAATACTTTTATGGGGGTAGTTATTTAATTTGAAGTTAATGGAAGATTATATAGAATATGTTTAAACATTACAAGAAAATTCAAATAGAAATAGCAACTTTGCTCCTGTGTAAAAGGTTAAGAACTGAAAACAAAAATAAGGGCAATCAACACAGATTTATTCCATACAAAAAAAAAATAAAAAGATTAGAATTTCAAGGATCATTACTTAAAATATTTGCTTAAGTTTAGACCTCACAATGAATTTTTAGAAGGATTTTGTGTGGGAAAAATTATTAATTCAATACTCTATAAAAAAAAATCGATAATTTGTGACGTATTAGTTTGGAAGTAAAACTCAAAGTTGAGTCCAAATATTATACTTAGAGTATTTATAGAAGATTCTTTATTAATAACCTTAATCTCTCAAAATAAGGTTTATTGTAAACTAGTGAACATTTTACATATTCAGGCATCTTAAGTTAAAATATGAGAAAGTACTTTTCTAATTCAATGAAGACTGGCATGTACATCACTATTAAAATTTAAAATATAAAAATAAATGAGCAAATATTTAATAGCAAATAAGAAAAATATTAATTCAAACTCTTTCCATTTTTTATAACAAATATATGATTTTTCTGTGCAGGTCAGAGGAATCATTGGAGGTTTAACAACATGTGGATGCCATTTCTTCATATTTCTTGTGGTAAAATCCTATCCTCTTTTTCAATCACTATTTACCAAGCATGGAACGTGGATATTTTATGGTTGCATCTCATCTTTTGGAACAATATTCTTCTATTTCTTCCTTCCGGAGACAAAAGGCAGAACTCTACAGGAAATTGAAGACTACTTCTCAGGAAGAAGAAAGAACCTTGGAAAACCTAACCCTCCTAGTCAAACACCATCATTTATTCAGATTCAAAAAGGAAACGTTCTGCCATAAACTTTGTGTTTAAAGAAGATTATTAAGTAACTTTTTTTAAAATATAAAAGGTGGACATATTACTTCAACTTTCAGATAGTCCACTTTGAAAAAATGATTGAGTTCGCAGATGTCCAGATCTCATTAAGAAGATGGTTATTTCCCTATTAGTGTTATACTTAAGAAATGTGATAGGAATAAGGAAAACATACTTAAAACTGTGTTACGACCTATATGTTCCCCAGTATTTTCTTTATATATGTATTGAATCTGTGTGATTTATTTTTGTATATACTTACGACATTTAGTATTATAATTGATGGAAAGTGATACGAAAATAGAGACAGTGAGATTTTTTCATAGTACTTAAGGAAATGTGCCTTCCCAGTGCATCAGCAGTGTTCTCTACACGATAGTATTAGGTAGATCAAAGATTTAGGAAAGACTGATCATAGCATAAGGATGGTAATGTTAATATTATAAAACTATATTTGTATATATAATGGATAGAAACTATGTGTATAATTTTTTTTTACAAATTTAATAAATTATATATCTTTAAAATATAGTACAAATAGTATAATATATTATTCAATCCTACTTATTCCCTTCACCTTTTATTTAAAAAAAACAACAATAAAATATTGAAGACCCACAGATAAACATGTGAAATTTTATACTGCAATTTCATCGATAATATAAATTTTAATCCAATTTATAGATATATTTTCAATAATCGTCCTAAGTTGTTCCAAGCACCAACAAAATTTAATTAAATGAAAAAATTGTATTCACTAAACTAAACAATTAAATAACAAAGCATTATTTTAATTTATTTTAGCTTAATTGCAAATACTGTAGTTAAAATTATTCAAAATGTTTTGATAATTTTTTGTAGTTTTAAGGAATAACATTTGACAAATTTGAAAAGTAAATACTCTGAAACTAACTGAAATCACTAATTAATCGTATGTATGATTTATTGAATAGCATTCCAACTTTATCTTATACATGTGTATCTTTTTTTTTTTTTTATCCTTGTCAGAGACTGTAAATTATACCCTGAGATTCCCTTATATGTTTTTTCACTGAGTTTTTTATTTGAATTAATGATTTTATTTTGTAGATTTAGGGACAAATTATAATCCTAAGAGTACGTGGTTTTAATGCTTCTTTTTCTGAATATAATATACATATATAAAAAAATACTTTTATTGAAAACAATTTGAAGCATCTATAAATTTTCATCTTATCTCATTATTTGTTCTTTTTTTATTGAGTGATGAAAAAGTTACATTTTTATACCTCATTTTATTAAGAGTGAATTTTTCTTCATTGATGTAGAGAATAACAGTAGTTGAAATTATGGCTTTGGTTCCAAACCATTCTGTTTAGTCTCTATTATCCCACTTTCTGCCTTATCAACTGATTTTATAGAGATTTATTTGTTTATTTCTTGGTTTTGTAGTCAATAATTTGTCTTATGGAACTCTTGCTACAAAGAATATTCTTAGCCATCATTCTTGAAGACTACATAATATAAATAAATGTCATTGAATATAAATGACTTTTAATATCTAATATATAATATGGTCATAAATAATAATATAAAACTATATCGATGGTAAGTGATGATAAACTTCTTCATGCCTAAATTGCACTTTTACTTTTTTAATGAAAACTATTGAACCAACATCATGTAATTACTTTAAACTGCTGAGAGGACAGTGCATTCTACAATCCTAAATGAAAATTTCGGATCTAAATCAGTTCTAAACATTTTTTTTTTAAACTTGTTAAACTTCTTGAAAAATTGGGTTTTAACACATAGATATTTTTCATTATAGACCATAAATGTACACCCCAGCTACTACATACACTAATAATGATATCAAAACTGGAGCAATAACAGACCATGAAACCATGGCTCTCAGGTGGATGATATAAGCTATTCCTTTCCCCCTTCGAGTGATTAGTTTTGTTTTCATATCTATTAATTTTTGTAGCTTGTTCGAAAGGAATATATAATTTTACATTTCTACTAAAGTAAAACCATGTTTTAATTACTCCTAGATAACATAAACTTATCATCCCAGATCACCAAACATAAAAATCACATTATAATAGAGTTATAACCAGAATATAAATTGAATAGTATGAGTTTGTTCCTTCATCTCTAAACATATCATTAAAACTGTTATTAACAGGAGAAAATGGGTAACACTACCACTTTGCTGAATGTTCAAATCCTAAGTATCTTAAGAATCAATACATAACCAATTATTAATAGAACCTTCATCTGATAGGTGGTAAAACTGTTAGAGAAAAATAAACTTGCTTGTATGTGAAAAATAAAAGTAAAGTTAATGCTAATAGAGACCCAAAGAAATCTGCAAAAATGGAGAAACTAGGGAAATTCAAAGATTTGTTTTTATTTAAAAATATTATGGTTTTTTATGACTCATAAAGTTGATCCAGTTCAAAAAGTGAGGCCAAATTTCATTTTAAAAAAGTTAAACAACAAATTATTTAGGGAAAAAAAGACCTTTCTAAAAAAATCTATAAAAATGAAGCTATTTTTATATTTATATATATATATATATATATATATATATATGGCTCATTTTCACCAAAATGTGGAGAAAAATTTATTTATTCATTTTTTACACACTAGTTTTGCCAAGAATAGGGTTAAAAAATCTTTGGAAAAACTTTGTTTCTTAGTAATAACAGTTGTCTAAAATAATCTGGTAAGAATCATATAAGAATTATGATTTTTTTTTTCAAAAAAATTCTACAGTATAAATTATCTCTTGGTTATTCTTAAAACCTAACTTAAAAGAAAAAATAAAGTAATAATCATTCCAACTTCTTCAAAAAAGTTTCATTTAAAAAGGAAAGATAAATTAGCATTTGTACTCTTCTCCTTTGCTTCATCTACTAATACAAATAAATTAAACTACATTATAAAGGACATGTACTAAATAAAACTTCATAAAAAAAAGTTTCTTTAGATTATCAACTCTACATATTTGAATCGAGTAAGTAGGAAAGATACGAAATTCGGTCAGAAGCAGAGAGGGCATTTGGTTTAATTTTTTTTATTTTGTCCGATTCTCCAGGAAAAATAGAATGAACTGGACTAAACAAATAAAATGAACTAAAAGGATAAAATGATCAACATTATTAGTCTAAGGGTACTTGTTTAGATGAAGGGCTTCTTATCATTTCTAAGTTTAGTTAGTTTGTTGGTTACATGTAGTTATTATGAATTTGTTCTCATATTTTTCAAGTTGTTATTTGTTGTCTCAGAAGTTGTTTTAATTTGTATTTGCCATATATCTCCTGAATTTTAATTACAAAAATTATAAAAATTTGGAAATAGCCTTCTACAGAAGAAAAACTTCTCAAATATTTCCAAATTCAGGCCCCAATCTTGCATGCTGGAATTTGAAGTAAATGAAAAGGAAGACATCAAAGATATAGGTTATAAACTTGAATAATGTCTAATATTAGTGCAAGGATTGTTTTTCGTTTCTATTATATTATTTTTTTTTTTTGTTATTTGTTGTTATGTTCATATGTTTACTGTAAATTGCAATGTTATGCTTAACAATAAACTCTTCAGTGAATAATCGCTTTTTCCAAATAAAATGAGTAATAGAAAGAAAATAAAAACATTATTGTTTGATTTAGTCCACCTATTCCAGATAGTTAATATTTATTGATTTTGTTTGGGATGGACGAAATTAGAAAAAATAGTCCAATCTGTCTGTATTGGACCAAATTAAATCCATCCTGGTCAGGAAGCATCAATGGACACCAATTTCGTTTCTTCAATTCAGTTGTTTTTCAAAGAAGAAAAGTTTTTCAATAATATCCTTAATTTTTAATATAAAAGAGAATAAACTCAAAAAGATATAAAGATATCAATTGTTATGATATGATTGAAAAATTTCACATACAAAACATCGAGTCTCAACAATACAGGTAAAAACTAATTTGTCATTGGTTTATCAAGAAATTATTATATTGTAATGTTATTCCTTATTTCCTTCAGTAATTCAGTCTTCTAGTTATATTCTACTAAGTCTTAATAAGTTTTTATATTTACATTAATCATTATAATAACATCTAAACATTCAATTCACATACTAAACAATGCATTGAGATATTTTGAAATAAACAAGTGGCTTAGTAAGTAAATATTTTTGTTTATTCTTGAAAAATATAAACTATATATGTTATTAAAAATAAGTAATTCATTTATAAAGTTGATGGTGCAACGCACTCCAATAAATCAGAGGGTCATAATTATATACCTTTGCCATAATAATTATTATTTTCATATTTGTATACTATTAAATTAGTATAATATTGGTCATTAATTGATCTGTAATTGACATCATATCACACCTTCACAAGACAAGAGTAAAATCTCAAAATTTCCTTTTTTTAAGAAATATCCATTAAAGTTATGATCAAGTCACTGTATATTTTCTAAATAGCCATTTTTATCTATGAGACTCATTATAGTTGTATTTACCATATAAAAAAAGTGTAGTCCCTATAGTAATATGCACAGCTGCCGGTACATGGTGAGGAAGTGACTTACTGCCTTCCCAATATGTTTTTTTAGAAACACTCTAGTCTCAATATAATTCACAATCATTTACTTAAAAATAACGAATACAATTTTGAAGAAATAGTTCGATTAATAATTAACATTCAACTGAAAATAATGTGTTTTTTATTAATAACTGAAAATTTTTCTACAGGTGAATTATAATTTCTTTTTATTGTGTTTCACGATGTTGCACCCTAATGATTCACTTAGTGACGATAGTATTTATACCATGTGAAAAACTGATGGCTGGGTTACTCCTCTATGTATAACGTTGTATTTCTCCTCTAATGTAACAGAGTTATCGTGTTAGGGCATATTTTGACATAACAAATATTTCTCATGCTAATAACATCAGAGTTATCGTGTTAGGGCATATTTTGACATAAAAAATATTTCTCATGCAAATAACATCAGAACAATAAGAATATGACAGTTTTTGTTCACAAACTGAGATCAAACATAATCTCGCTAATAGTTCAATTTAGTTAATGAATGATAAAAACTAATGATTAAGCACAACAAACAACAACTGTCACCATAGATAAATTCTAGATATTAGCTATAAAAATTCATAAGTACTGCATAAGGTTGGTGTTATAAGTTGCAACAGTTCACAGTCATGTATCTAAATGAGGCAGTTATCTGTAATGCATGCACAGATAGTTTAGAGTGCTATCAACTTTAAAGCAAACCCTGTTAGTACAACAGTACTGTCTGGACAACAAATATTAAATAAAATTTACACAGTGGTAGTGGCTAAAACTGGTGTCACTACCACTAAAACTGTCACCGCAGAACCTGTCCCTTCTCTGTCAAATATTTCATAAGTTCCTATAGTAATTTCAGATGAGACATTCTTCTTGTAAAAGCAATTTAGTGTACAAATCTTAAATTGTACTAATTGTTCCTACATTATGTAATGTACTTGCATATAATATTGTTCATATTCTATGTACTTTATTTTTCTTTCTTTTTTTTTTGTTAATTATATTTTGAATCTTTAAATTAATATAAATATTATTTTTTATTTCGTTTTATTCTTTCTATGACCCATATTTTCTAATTTACAGTTTGTTCTTCCTTAAGCAGTATGACGAGCCTTGTTGAAATAAAATTAAAAGGGTGATTCTTACTCCATTGGTTAATTTATCTTCAGTTACATAGTTGGCATTCTGAATAGTCTCCGAATTAATGAATTAGATTTTGTTGGAGCATATGTGAAAGTCACCAAAATTTTTGTTAGCTAAGGTCTAAAATTCAAGATATTATACTGTATAAAATTCAATATATTCAAGTTTTGATGGAACACATTGAGTGTTCATCAGATAAAATAAAGTAATTGAATTGCTAAATTTTAAAAGCAACAAAGTATGAAATGATATTTATTTCATGGACACATTTTGCTCACTTTAATGAAATTAAAAAATAAACTAATGTTTTATTGTATAAATACAATCTTTATTTACAGTTTAATAAAATGGTGGTTCTGCTATAAATTGTTTTATAATTCTAATCTCTCTGTAAATAATTATTAAAAAAATTAACTACAAATTAATTAATTAAATCAAAACCGCAACCCTGGCCATCTTCTTATATTTAAATTCTTACAGTCAACTATATATACATATACATTAACCATAAATTTATTAATAAATTATTTCATGTATATATTAAATTTTTTGCATATTTGTTAATAATAAGGCAATGATAACTGTACCCATAATGAAGTTATAATATAGCTATAATAAAAATTCATAACTTTTTCTGATCAAAGCATGATTTAATTTATTCCCACAAACATCATATAATTCCATCATTATTTAAAAAGAATATTTTAGTTGATATCAAGGTCTAGTCTCTCCTATGATCATTGAATTATGTTTACTATATTTTTAAAAACAATACAATATCAGGTGGTAAAATAGGTTGACAAATAGAAAAAAAAGTTTGGAAAGTACTTATTTTAAAATATTCCAATGAACAAACAGAAAACAAACTTTGAAAAATATTTTGTGTTAAATAAGATTAATTTCCGATTAAATTAGAAGGAATATAAATTTAATTGACCGTTTCTAGACTAAACTGAAATAAAAGTTTTTGGAACTAATCCAAATTAAAGAGAAATTGTGTTTTGGCCATAATTTAGTTTTATTTAAAAAAACATTAAGAAACATTTCATTTAAATAATATTAAAATTATTGTTATAGCAATATTCGAAATTTCAAAAAATGATCAGAATTTTTACATGAATTATGTAATTATAAATTTCATTTTTCCACTTAACATTTCAATAACTTGTATTATTTTTTTTTTATTTAAGAAGTTACCCTTTTATTACTAATTTATTTAAATGTCTGAACAACTTTTTCATCAAGCAATTTAAGAACCATTAAGTGATTAGTGGGCAAACTGCCTGTAACATTGTTTCAATGTACAAAAAAATTAAATATGTAATAAAAGAAAAAGAATAATAAAAGAAAAAAATAATAAAACAGACATGTATTATAAAATATTTCATATATGGTCAGGATAAGTCATTATAAAAGATACAGAAGCTTCATTTGGTTTTAATTTTATTAACGGTATTAGTGGATAATCCTTTTTTTAGATGATTTCAAACTAAAACAGACTGTAACCACAAAAAATATCAGCTTCACTTTGAACAGTATGTAAGGAGAAAGACTTGGCAAGATATTTAATAAAATTACCATTACAAATACATTACTATTTTAAAAATAATTCCATTATTTATTGATTCTGTAATCAATATTAAATTTCTTTTTTTTTAGGGTACAATTTATATGTAAGTTGTTGAAATAATTTAAACAATAATAGCCAGTGCCAGCAAACGGTCAAGCAAACCCAGACCCATTCTAGGGGAAGTCACAGCTGCCACTTGTCGAAATTATAAAAAATTACAAATCATATGATATAAATTAATTTGAGCCTGTTTATAAAGCAACTGAATTAGAGATAATAATTAATATTGAATGAAATTAATTTTCAATTCAAATATATTGTAAATAAAACAGCTTAAGTAATTAATTAATAATTGGAACTTTTAAAATCCATTTTTGGGAGGGAAGACATTATTACTCAGGAGCATCAAATATTTAAGGTTGGTACTGAGATATTACTGAGAGCCAATAAGGTTTTACTCTAAAGGGCTTAAGAGAGTTGGGGGAGGCTGTTTTTACTTAATTCTAGATTTTTCATACCGACTCAGGTTAAAAGGCCATTTATAAATTAATGGGGATCAAAAATTTAAACTATCAATATTTCTACTTCAAGGGCTGAGGAAAATAAATGATAATAACTAATAAAAGTAATAATCAATTAACTAAAATTAGTAAAATATATGTAAAGGAACATAACAACAAAGTTAATGCATTGTTACAGCAAAATGATTATCGACACAAGTTAGGATAAATCAGATAAAATTAAGATATTAAAGTAGCTGAATTTTATTAAATAATACTGGTACAACATAAATATGACATGAAATATAAATTACAATAGAATGCAAAGAATAGTATAAAAAATAACAAAAATATTTTTCACTAACAATTATTTTTATAAGTTTTTAAAATGAAAATTATTGAATATTTAAAAGAAAAACATCAAAATTTTGTTGTGTGGATTAATAAATTTATTAAGTCAGCCCTCAAACTAAAATCCAAGTTAAATATAACAAACTAAAAGAAAATTTGTTGATTAGCTACAGAGAATTGAAGTAACTTCATCATCTATATAGACATATTCTCATATTTACCTCATTTTTATTTATTTTAACCAGTTGTTTATATATCACAACAAATAATGTTTAGACAGAACCCAAGTGGTTATAGAAACTTTTTTTTAATGTATAAGTTAAAGGATAGCATTTTATGTATGATTAGAAAATCTTGTTGATTTGATGAATGTCATAATTTTTTTGTTCGGAAATTCTAATATTTATTAAATTGTAATTTGCTACACTAATGATCCTTAGAGATTAAACAATTAAATAAATACATTATTTTTCAACAATGAAAAGTATTTTTCTTCTTTATATTAGGCAATTTGCGAAAATCATATCTTCCTTATAATTTCTTTATTGTTTTTACATTATTTATCAATATCTCGAGGCTCCACTCATCATCAGAATTAATATTATCTCTATTGGTTTCTTATTTCTTACAAAAATCCATATATTAATCAATTTTTTCTAAAGTTAAAATTTACAATGATGCAAGGAAATTTTAATTATTTTAATCTTTCACCATTACACAACTCATTTGGAATATTGCTCTAATCTAATTAGATAAAACTAGTCCAAAATATATGTATGAAACAAGGGGGAAAATAGAGCTAAAATTAATTCTTATGATGGGTGGGACCTCAAAATGTTGATAAATAATGTAAAAACAATAAATAAATTATAGGGAAGATATTATTTTCACAAAATATCTCATATAAAGAAGAAAAATACCTTTCATTGTTGAAATAGTAAAAAAGGAATTTTTTTTTTCTCTAGCCTCAAGGGCCATTGGTGTATCAAATTACTATTTAAAAAAGATTAGAGTTTCCAAACAAAAAAAGTGTTAAAAAAGTAAATGACAACATTTACCAAATCGACATGATTTGCAAATCGTACACAGAATAGAATCATACAATCGTTTAGCTAACCCAGTGGACTCTAGCTATTCCGTAACATTCCATAATCCGAACAACTCCTTAAAAAAAATTGGAAATTTCATTTTATGTGCATTTATACAAACATTGATTAAAACTATATTAGGAACAATTTATGTACTTAAGCTTAAATAATTAGTTAAAAATACTAAATGCTTTTATTTTTTATAAAATCCAAGCTATGTATTAAAATTTGGAAGTGTATTTATTTTCTCAATTTCATTATCAACAAATATAATCAACCTTTTCATTAAATTAATCTTCAGCAAAAAATTCTATTGTTTAATAAATTTATTAGCTATTTATAAAGTGACCTTTTTTATTCCCCTTTGGTAATCAGAATTTTTTGCTCATCCGAACCCTCTTAATATTTATTAGTCTGGATTAGAAGAAGTCCGCTGAACATTTAAAAAATACTTCTATTACCACTTGTTCAATTTAATACTTCTAGTTAAACTTCTATTTAATATCATATATATTGCTGTTCAACCGATTCCTTGGAGCAGCCCTGATGAAGCCCAGCAAAGTAGGGCGAAACGTCAGAAAATAAATAGTTGTTAACTATTTTTGTTTCACTTTTGACCGCAACCCTGACCATCTTCTTATATATCAATTTTTACGGTCAACTATATATACATATATTCTATTTAATATCATTCAGCTACTATGCCAATAATCATTTTGCTGTCAAAATACACTAACCTTGATGTTATATTTCTTTAAATATATTTTAATTAATTAATTATCACTTTTATAGTTACTTAGATTTTAAATCCATTTATTTTCCACAACTTTGAACTAGAAATTATGATAGTTTAAACTAAATTTCTGATTCCCATGAATTTTTAGATTACCTTTTTTTCTGAATTGGAATAAAATTCTAGAATCAAGTACAAACTCCTGTGGAGCACTTTGAAAGAAAACCTTATCAACTGTACCAGCACAAAAAATCTGATGCCAGGAGCAATCACATAATGGGTGCCCCACTCAATATATCATCAAGAGTTTTGAAAAAACTTTATTGTTAGTTACAGAACATGCAATTTTTTGATTATCTTATGGTATATTTTCGTCAGAGCTTCTGTTTGAAATTCACATTGGGTATTAGTAATTTTTTTGAATTAATTGTTAATATAATGATTTTCAATATGAATTCTTGTAATCTAATCGGAAAATGATACTAGGATTGCGAAATGATGCCAAGATGCTTGTCAGGATATCAAAAGCAAGCACTGAAAGCTTCTAAACAAATGTACGTACTGTAGTGACCACCAGGACTTGGCAGTCAGATCAGACGGCTCCGGGCAAACGATCCGTGATCCAGCCTTCCAAAAATACGGAACAGACAGTCGGAAGTAAGTTCACAAATTGATCGAGATACAAAAATACATTACAATGGCCGATGATGAGCAAGGAGTGGGATGGCTGGCGTGTGCCCAACATGGCAGTCTGTCGTAGGATGCCGGCGCGGTTCCACGAGTTGTCGGGACCGATCGTCCTGTACCAGCCTTCCGAGTACAGCACGGTGAGTACAGCGGGGGTTATCTTCTACTTCTTGTAATAAGTTAGTCGAAGCTCTCTTTTGAACCGTTCTTCTGGGTTTCTTCTCTAACTCTGGCCGGACATCGGGAACACGGGGATATGGAAAGGTCTTAAGAAGAGAATGTAATATTCAAATATTATTATTGAACTGAATATTGCATTAGCCTATCGCACATTGAGACCAAAACACTAACAATCAACTATCACAAAACACTAACAACTCAAAATTTTCTTTGCTGTTTATTTGGATCCTATGCACAAAAAAAAAAAAACTAATAATAATATACATGAATATTTTTGATGTAAATTGGCTTAGAGCACACTATAAAACAATTCGATTTTTGAGTTGATGGTGCATTGGTCTATATGGTGTGATATTAAAATATGAACAGAAAATATCGATTCGTTTGTTGACAAGAACAGTTTAAAGCAATGATATATACTTAAAGAAAAATTGAAACTCAGGTTTGGATGGACATAATTCCGACCAAAATGATTCTGAAGACACAGACAGATACACTAACTTAAAAAAACTACTATATTGCAATCAGTGGGCAGCTTTCATTGAGATCTTTAAGAGTATGACATAAAGATGTGTTATAATGAGTAGTTGTCGGTAGATTGATATGAGGAGATGATGGTCGGGATGGTGCGGTCAGCTAACAAACACAAATCAACAAAACCTATTTATTGGTGCCGACGTTCCTTTCTGAATTTCAGGCTTCATCAGAGCAACTTTGGCAAAGAAGTCGTTTAAAGTCTTTCCTAAAGATATGTTAATCATACAGTAGATTTTTACCAGTTACCTGAAATATATTCCGAATTAACGTATAAAATTGATTCTAGCTGAATTAATTATTCTTAGACTTTTCATTATAATTCTCCGCTATTATTATGTCTAATAAACTTTTTTTAATACTACATAGATGCCTTATATATACAGCTAGCGACTACAGAGTAGAGAGGCATAAACTAAAATGTAGGTCGGTGTAACCTACGGTTTTTCCATACACTAATGACTAGGACTAGGATATTCCTATATAAAGGATATTTTTTACTAATATAGATATATCCATGTATACTAACTCAATTTTTATGTTTTGCCACATTTAGGATCAATTTTAACCAAGACTAGTAAATAGTTATTCCGCTATTATACTTTTCTTGACCACCTTCCTGCAATTAATTTTCTAATATAGTTTCAATCAATGACCCAGAAAAAATTTATAGGGTTTTAAAACATGATTTACAGGGCCGTGAATTCACTTTTTTCTAAACGAGTTAAGTCAGAGTAAAACAAACAACTGAAATTGAAGTCCGATAATTGCTCATATCATGGTTAGTTCATTCCTCCCAGATCCCATTCAAAGCCAATTCTTCTAAATTTTTGAAAGTGTTTAAAAAATGCAACCATGGCGCGGATTCGTACCGACTCCTCTTCTTGGTCCAAATGGGAAATTATGATAAGAGTTATTGCTTTTTTTTCAAACGGCATTCCCAAAATGATTAAAACAGTGAAGAATTTCATCCTAAAAGTCTTATGTATGTGCGAAGCTGTTCGGCCTCAACAGATTTCATTTGGTAAGAAGAACCTCAAACTGACTGCAAATTATCTATGAAAATTACTCTGAACTGAACCTACCTCCTCAGCAAGTTGTGACAAGATGGGAAGTTGTTTGGTGGTTGCTGGGTACTACTCCAAGAGCCTTGATAAAATAAAGTTGGTTGTTTAAAATCTTGTGATGTCAACTGCAGGTCCTTATCAATCTCAGATATTGTTGGGAAATTAGATCATGAAAAATAATCAGACATCTATCCCTTAGAAGTAACCTTTCTTCTTCTTCTTTTATTGGCACAACAAGCGCATGAAGCTGCCCTTGGCCTGCTCAACAGCCGCCAACCATCTTTCCCTATCTTCTGTAAGGGTAACTGGGATCTTCAGTCGTCGCAGATACTGCCCCATATCCATGTACCCATATACAGCATCCCTCTGTCACATCGCCGCACACCATGCGGAACGTAAATGTACAACTTATGAGCTACTGTTTCCTTGCTCATCATCATCACATTTAGCCTATGTATCCTGATGGACGAGGATGCTACATTCTTTAAAGAGCCCAAACAGTTCACCATTTTTCCTACGCCGATTACCATTCTCGCATACGGGCCCTGAGATCCTCCTCAGAATTACCCTTTCAAACCTGTCTAGCAGGTTAATGTTTTTATTCATTAGGGTCCACTTTCCTCCACCGTATGCGACGATTGGCCTTATCAACGTTTTGTAAAGGGTAAACTTGGTGATGAATTCACTCCTTACAATTGTATCGTAGGCAGCCCGAAAATCAATGAACAGCATCCAATTAACCTTTCATCGCACTCAATATTCCGCAAAGAATTATAGATTTTGCCTCTATCTTATTTTAGCAAATATAATGAAAACTACTATTCCTACGAAGGTAAAGGTCATAAACTTCTGTATAGTTCATTAAACTAGCTTTAATTTGAGTGCTAATAGACATCTGTACGTCACATAGTTCCTGAGATATAGGTTTCTCAAAATAAACTAACTACTAATCTTTCAGTAGATTTAAAGAAATTTTGCTTTTTAAAAAGCTATATCTCGAGAACTATTGGACGTAAATAGCTCTATTAGGGCTTATGGTTTAGCAAATTTACTCTTCTTTAAATAATGTTCTATTAGATTTTCTATTGTTGTTGGAAAGATTTTTAAGATATAGAGCTCCGAATGAAAAATTAATTATTTTTAAAGTTTTGAAACGGCCGCCATTTTTTAACCTATACTTGGTAGACTCATCAATTTTGACTGGTAATTATACAAATTTTTTATTGAAGTAATAAAAAATTGGGGTGAGATAACAATCCCGGCTCTTGTACTATCAACTCCGTATCTCCAGATAGGCCTTATAATTGTCATTTAAATCCGTCTTTTGTAATGAATTAGAAGTTTAGACCGTTTATATAGTAAATGCTGTAATATTCGAAATCGACGTGCAGTTTCCTATTTTTTCAGTCTTGTGTGAGGATTCCAGGTTAGTCATTCGTCCAGATGCAGTCAATTCATACAACTAAAATGTCAATTTAA
This sequence comes from Halyomorpha halys, assembly GCF_000696795.3. Taxonomy (NCBI): domain Eukaryota; kingdom Metazoa; phylum Arthropoda; class Insecta; order Hemiptera; family Pentatomidae; genus Halyomorpha; species Halyomorpha halys. Next base: position 774,916 of record NW_027114029.1, read on the forward strand.
TCCTATTATTTTTTACGCAACAATTTCTATAAATATGGAATCTTAACTATTAATAGTTAACCACGATCAACGAAACATAAAATGTTTTACGATCCCATCGTTCTATTGATACTTATATCGCTGGTAGCAGGGAAATTTTATGTTATTTTAATTTCATTTTGTGGTTGGTTTCATTCCATTTATTTTTAATAACGGTTTTTATTTCTTGAGTGATTGTTAAACAGAATAATTAAAAGTTGATTTTATGTAATCTGTTATTCGTGATTTGAAAACAATTAAAAGTCAGCTATTAAACCTCAGCTGTCCTCCAGGCATTGCAACTTTATGTAATTGTACTAATAAATATCATAATGCAGATGTAATTATTACTATGATTACTATTCGATAAGATATTACCAATATCCCATTGTAAATTTAAGAAACAATTAATTTAAATATTATCTGACATAAAATACATTTTTTTTGTAATAAACCGAAATACAAAAACATTTATTGACCAAGTAAATGAAATAACTGACAGGTAAGTAGAAAACCTTATTAAAAAAAACTTTATTCACCGTGGCCTTTCCCTTTCTAGTTCCCATTTCCATGAAAAAACACACACCGCATTAAACAAATACTCTTAGCTAATAGTACAAGAGCAGGGAAGAAAAAAGGCAGTTATCTCACACCAATTTTTGCTTACTTTAATGAAAACTAGGAATAATTACTAGTCAAAATTGATGAGTCTGTCAAGTATAGGTAGGATTAAAAAATGGTGGCTATTTCAAAACCTTAAAAAATTAATTTTTCATTCGGAGCTCTATATCTCAAAAACTACCAACAACACTAGAAATTCTAAGAGAACATTATTTAAAGAAGAGTAAATTTGCTGAAATATTAGCCCTAAAAGAGCTATTTACGTCCTATAGTTCTCGAGATATAGATTTTTAAAAAACAAACTTTCTTAAAAATCTACTGAAAGATTAGTAGTTAGTTAATTTATTTTGAGAAATCTATATCTCCGGAACTATGTGACGTAAAGGTGTCTATTAGCTTCTGAAATGAAGTTTTTCATAAATTAAATTTACTATCGGAACAACTATAAATCAATTTATTTTAGCAAATTTCATGTAAACTATTGCTCCTACGAAGATAAATATTATAATCTACTTTATAGCTCATAAAACTAGCTTTAATTTGAGTGCTAATAGACATCTGTACGTCAAATGGTTTTTGAGATATAAATTTTTTAAAATAAATTCACTAACTACTGACCTTTCAGTCTGTCCCATACAACATTTTTATGAAATTTTGCTTTTTAAAAAGCTATATCTCGAGAACTATTGGACGTAAATAGCTCATATTTTAGCGAATTTACTCTTCTTTAAATGACGTTCTCTTAGGTTTTCTTGTGTTGTCCCTACTTTTTAACATATAGACCTCCGAATAAAAAATTAATTTTTTTTATCGTTTTGAAACAGCTGCCACTTTTTATTTCCCCAGCCTATACTTGGCAGACTCATCAATTTTGACTATTAATTATACATAGTTTTCATTAAAGTAATAAAAAATTGACCTTTTTTCTCCTCTTGGGCTCTTGTACTATAATAACTTCCCTCTCCATATCATTCATAAACTTATAAACAACTACAAAAATCGTCTCACCACTTCACCTAATTCTTCACTACCCCTTTCTACCCCCTTATACAGATCACTGCCATACACCCCCTCTCTTTCCAATAACATTCCAAAATTCTTACGTTATGCTATACCTAACCTTCGTATTGCTTTTAGATCTCACAACACACTATCTAATATTCACTCAAAACTAAAATACCCTATTCCTCTTCTACACCGATCACATATCGTACACCGCATCCCTTGCTCCATCCCTAATTGTAATTCTGCTTACATCGGCGAAACAAAAACCTATTAAAAGACCATTTCAAACAACATAAATATTCTGTTTCCTGGCATAATCATTCTGTCTCAAAACTTTCGGAACATTCTCTTTCTTTAAATCATTCCTTCCATTTCGAAAAAACGTCTATACTTGCTACAGTTCATAACCATGACAAAAGATTCATCTATGAAAGTCTCTAGATCCAATTAGAACCTTCTTCCGTCAATTTAAAAACCGACAAGCACAACTTACCATTAAATTTAAGTAATTTTTATTTTATAAAGTTTAGGACTC
>NW_027114029.1:777415-800466 GCF_000696795.3 Halyomorpha halys
TATATATATATATTTTCAATTTCAATCCCAAGATTTTGAACTCTTTAATTTTGGGATAATTAATTAATGCGTATTTAAATGTGTTTAGATTTAGGCTTTAAACCTTGCTTAATAGGTCATTTTTTCTTAGAGAAGTTAATACCAATAGTAATGTTTATTCTTTGTCATTCACTGATACACCTAGTCGCTCTCCTAATCTAGTTAAATCCGTAGCATAGAAATGGCATTCCTGAAAGGTGTGGCTGACTGTAACTGTACTAGTACAATATTGACACTTTGGTGGTGACTGCTTGTCGATGAGATATTCCTCCTCCCAATTTTCAGGAGATAAGAGAGAGAAAGAGTCTTCTTCCTAAAAGTCTTCCAGTAATTCCTTGAACTATTCTGCCCATCTCTCATTACTTCAATAATCATATTGAATCACTAAGTGCTCAAACAAAGTTCCACCTAAACCACAAATTTTCTAGACCTAAGGTTTAACCCAATTTTAAAGAAACCTTACCCTTTCTTTTCTCATGCTCTCATGACTTCAAGACATTACTCCTTCAATATTTGAAACTACTGGTAAGCTAGCCAAAGTCAATAAGCATTCAACATAATTTTCACTTAAACATAGTGAAAATATAATTATGTGGTATATTTTGTGGATGGAGAGAGGCGGGATGTATTTGGTATCAGCCCCTGGTGACTAAACCCGACACTATGCTACTGCTTCTGCTACCTATAAATTTTTTAAAAAAATTTTGAAATCATCACTGGAATCTGACTGGATTTTACTGCATCTCTATTAACAAAGACTTTTTTGAACCCTTATATTGAGGTCTTCTAAGGTTGCTCCCTAAACGTTCTACTGACATCTACGAACAAACCTCAGATCATCAGAAATGCAATATTTCCCGGTTTATTTCACACCAGGTTGATCCTTATCGAAGCATTTCTGACATTGTCAAAAAATTCTTTCTCCTTAAATGATTTTTATCATCTATACAAAAAAAATCACCCATAAAAACTTACTGCTTTAGTCATAAAAGTAGCAAATTTTAATGAAATCCAAAAAATACTACAAAATAGAAAGTTTAAATTTATATTTATTTGTATTACTTTGAATTGTCTTTCTTTAATAAAAAAAAAAAATTAATTATGACGATCAAATTATTTTTAGGTGTTGAAATGAGTCAAGGTGTATGAGTGAAGTGTGAAATAATAGAGTCATAAGATTTATTAATTCTTAAAGAAATAAATCAGGTGTAATATTAAACCGATAATAAGACAAGATTAATAAAATTAAAAGTTTCACTATTTTAAAAAAATCTAATTTGTTCTTTTAAATCTAAAAAGATGAAGAAATAATTGAATTAAATAAATAATTAGAATGTAATAATTGAAGTTTTTGGACAGCTAAAAGGAAGTTATTAAGAAGATAATATGCCGTAGACGTACGACTAAATGTTTGAAAGGAGGATATCTTGACGTAAATGGGAGCATTGAAATCTAGTAAGATACCAGCACTAAAGTGTCAATTCTCCTTTCGTTAATTAATATTCGTAATGCTGATCTATACTTACAGGAATGGTCGAAAAGTATTAAATTTGCTAATTCAGTTTTATTTTTAAGACATTACTATTTTATTATACCTCTGTTTACATAAACAACTTAATATTCTGATACTAAAAAGATTAAAAATTAGTTCGATAATTTATATTCCTTTCTGTAGCCTTTCCAAGCTTTTAAGAACGTTTGTTTTGATCCATTTTTTATTCTAATTTATTTAATGAGACCTTCCACTCAGCAATGCACTGTCTCTTACTCTATAATGCTATATGTCTTTGTGGTGTATTTGCGCCTTCAATTGCTACAAACGGCTGCTACGTGAGGACACTTGAGTCGTGCAGGAACAAACCAAACAATTTCCAGTTACTGAATATTCGGTAAATAACGAAAAACTCTTAACAATTTATTTCTCCCAATTGATTTTCTGTTAAGCTAAACAAAATCAAGAAAACTTTATTTTTTCCGGACTAGCCTTGTTTTGTGCATTAAGTGAGAAAAATATTAGATAAAATTAAAAAGTAGAGAAGGCGGTTGGGGGGGAGGGGGTGCTGTCAGAAAAAAAACAAAAAATTATTTATTCGTGCCTACGTTTCGACTTGAGTTTCCCACGAATTTCTCCACTTATTTATTAATCTATGGTCAACTATCTACAAAATTAAAATATTTATCTGTATATTCTGATCCATAAAATAGAATATTGATTTTCATTCTGAAACAAATTGTATGATATAACCATGAAAATCAAAAGGAAAAAGAAAATGAAGGATAATGAAAGAATTATAAGTTGGCCTGTATTAAATGAGGCAATTTAAAAACTATTTAAATATTGATTGAACATTGTGATAAAAGATAAAAAACTAAATACATCATAAAGAATTAATAAATACCTGAAATTATGAACAATATCAAATAGCCCTATCATGTATGATATAATGTATAAACTATACAAACATCTAGACTTCATAAATATTTTTTAACTTTATTTTCAGTTTAAAGCGAATTGTTTCAAGATCTAAGAAAAAAAACTAGCTTAAAAATAAATATGAATCATAAAAATATATTTCACCATTATCTCCAACTATGGTTTGATTATGTTTAGTAAGTAATCTAAAAAGAAATCCGAAAGCAATACAGAAGTCAATAAAAATACAGGGAGAATGTAATTTCTTACATAACTTGATTTTTGTTTCAAAATATTAAATGTTTTATCTTTTTATATATGAAATGTACTCCTAATTAACTATGCATAGATTCGATAAATGCGATAAAATGAAAACGAATGACTATGATCCGTTTTATTTTTTCCTAGTCCTTAATTTTGTCCACTAGTCATGTTAACAGCTAGTTCTTACATAAATTTCTCTGATTTAGTGTGTCTTCACTTCACAATATGTATGTTTTTTTATTTCATTACAAAATTTGTGTATTTAAATAAACCTAAGCCCTTAAAATGTATTACTTTAGTTAAATATAAAATTGAGAGATGAAGAGAATTATAAAAATTACAAGAACAATTTGAATTATTAATTAAAATTATTATTTTAATTAGTCAACGGTAACCACATGGTTGAATATTGTTACTTTTACGGTTCCCGTGAGTTTTTTTAAAGATACTAGCCTACATCTACAAAGAGCCTTAAACTTAAAACAGTACTATTTCGGATGTTTTGTTAAGGTTTGAGTGGTTATAAACTGTTTGTAACGACTCCCCCTTGTTGGGGAAGTGTTGCTTGTGTGCTAGGGAAGGCTTGCTCTTTTCAAGGTATTTATTCCTAGAATGAAGAGAAATTTTTATGTTATATAAAACATAAAATATAAAAGCAAGAGAAAAAGATTTTTTTGATTAATACTATAATTCCAAACAAATTCACAGAAACAACGAGTCACAATTCCTCTCTCACTCGATTATCTGTACAAATTCTAGCCTACTTCTAGTTGAGTTATATAATATAAAATACATATATTTATGACTTTGGGAGGGGGTAACTCATTGGTAATGCAATGGCCAACTAACTCCAAGGACTTGGGTTCGAATCCGGTTTTGGCAGATAATCATTATTTTAACCGTAGGTCATCCTGTACCACTGGACAGAACCCTGTGCGTTCGCGATCCCTTTGGGGGTCTATCTATTGTAACAAGATGGTAATACCTATATAAAAAACAACGGATGGTACCAGTTGCTATCAATTTTCTCACATACTTTGGATAAAGCTCGGTTTTTATTAATAAATTCATACTTCTTTTTCAAATTTTTTTTTTGTAAATTTAGTAGGCTTATCGAATGCGAAAAGATATACAACTTCGGTCCTATAGCGTTTTGTTGTACCTCCCATAGGTTAATTTATAGTTAAGGGGAGATAGATTTTGTGCAAACTTTTGGACATTTTTTAACTTATTTATATAACCTATAAATGATACTCTCCAAGAGTTTAATTTTATTAATTAATTAAGTTTAATTGAATTAATTCCTTTTAAAGGGAGTTAAATTATACTTCGAATGTAGTCTAGTATTATAAATTAGTTGAGAATAAATGGGCGAAAAGCCGCAATGACTCATGACAACGTTTACCGCTTTGGCAAAATGTGTCTTCTAAAAATATATTTATTGCAAACGGGTGCTTTAATTTAAAAAAAAATCTTTTGCGTGCATCATACTACTTTCACTTACTACTCTACTCAAAACAACTATTTCTTATTTATTCAGGATGATAACACCTCCCCATACTTTTCATATGTAGGTAAATAAAAGTAAAATTTGATTATTGTTATAACAACCACGGAAATACTTAAGCATTTTTCACCTCCTTTAGTTTATATTATTATATCATATTGTAAAAAATAAATTTTACCCTATGATTCTAATGTTTTACTTAAATTTTCCAGGAAACGTTTTTTTTTTGTTTGTTTTTTCTTCATATTGTCAATACTAGGATTTTTAACGTGATTATTATTTATTTTTCTTAGCTAGTTATTATATTTAAAAAAATTCTTCATAAGAAGTGCAATGTTTAGAGAGTCATTAATCACACATGGGTAAAAAAAAAGGCGAATAAAAAAGTACTCCCTAATTAAGAAAAATATTTTTTTTAATATGACTTATGTTAGGAATAGACATAGAAATACTTCATAATGGCACAGGCTTGATAATGAGCACAGGGAGCCCGAAACGTAGCTAGAAAAATTTAAACTTTAAATAATATTTAAAATATTTAAAAAATAGCATAGGATTGTTTCCTAGAATATAATATTCATGATAATACCACAATTTTGGTGAAAAAAGAGAAGAAGATTGAACTAATTCCTAAAATTGCCATGGATACGACTCTTATTAATGTATGAACCATTGATAAATAAACATCGTATCTATGACAATTTTAACTATTAGTTTAAACTGTAGCTAATTTTTGCCCAACTCTGGTCTGGCCCCAGTGGCTTAAATTAATATATCAATATTAAAATATAGTATTTCAATAGTACATCTATATTAAAATATAGTATTATTATACTGGAGCATATCAATATTAAAATACAGCATTTTCGTTATAATTTTTAAAACAAAAGTTATGTGACTAGAGACTATATTATTTTATCATTATGTTATTTTATTTATTTATTTTTCATACAGATAGTTTGATTATGTTCATTTTGTTTATTCTTCTGTTTGTATATATTTTAAGAGATTTTTTTTTTTTTATTCATTTATTTATTTTATTTTATTTTAGTGTGTAGGAGATCATTCATCACTATTACCCATTGCCCACAACTTTGTGGCAGATTGCAATATCTATCAATAAATAAAAAAGTATTATAATTAAAAAAAAACATAAGTGCGAACTGAAACAAAATACTTCAATAAATCCATACAGATAATACAATACAATTTTTGATTTAATATCTTATATAGTTAAAATTTATAGTATTGTAATAAATAATTATAAATAAAGGAATATATATGATGAAGGAATTAGTGCGTTTTTAAATGCAATAAACCATACGTAATAGTCCTTGGTATTTAAAAAATATTTTGAGCTAATAATCCGAATAATAGTATTCGAATAATATTATTATTCTATTGATGAAAGGAATATGGTCCGGGTGCGGTCAAAAAAACTCAAATAGTAGAATATACTATTTTAATGAGCCAACGTTTCGCCCCACGTTGCAGGGCTTCGTCAGGGCTAAAAAAGATACAATTGTACAATTTGAGTTTTTTTGACCGCACCCGGACCATATTCCTTTCATCTTTACACACGGTCAATCAATAATCTTCCAGTATTATTCTATTATATTCGAAATTTCAAAACCGATGGTTTTTATTGACATATTTAATATTATGAAGGCTGTTCGCAAATTAAGTCTCTCAAAGCACTAGGGTCAGATTTTTGTTGTTGAAATTTTAGCTAACGCTTCATTAATAATAACACAAACTTCAATGATCCACTTTTACTTTGAACTTTTTATTTTAAAAAACTTCCAACGTTTCGGCCTCATGTCATTTTCAAGGAGACAATCTTAATCATTGATGTCATAATTCATTGAATTGTCTTTTTTGCAGGCTAATTGCCCATGTTTTATATAAACCGCATAATTTCAATACAAAACTATTCTACAAAAATTGCTTTTCCTTTTCTCTTAACTTCATGAACATTATCAATCGATATTTTCAATGTTTTACTGATATTGTTAATGAGGTCAAGAGAAAAGAAAAAGCAATTTTTGTAGAATAGTTTTGTATTGAAATTATGTGGCTTATATAAGGCATGGGCAATTAGCCTGCAAAAAAGACAATTTAATGAATTATGTAGGCCTAAAGGCCGAAACGGACGTTTATTAAAATAAAAAGTTGAGAGTAAAAGTGGATCCTGGAAGTTTGTGTTAATAATAATATAAACCACTTTCTAACAATCAATATATTAAATCAGTAATCTATTTTCATATAGTGTGTGACATTAAAGTAGATGGAATTATGTGAAAAATTATTCAAAACAGAACGATGATCAACTTAATATAAAATATTTATATAAACTTTATTTCATGTAAAATAAGAATGCAAAAGGACAGGAGGGACCTAACTTGCCATTATTGGATCTATCCTATAAATTCCCAACTCGCTACTAGGAAGATAGGACGGGGCGATAGGACACAGCTGAGTGGAAACAGAGCTCCCTTGTGCGGGGCTGACTCAGTTGGAGGAGCTATAATTTTATATCTTGTTCCATTGCCAACAGTCTTCTGGCTAATAACTTTCTTTCCGACGCAGGTAGTGCTGAGAATAGTGGGGCTATTAGTGAGAGTGTGCGATAGAACAATGTATTGTAGTCCCACCTCTCTGCGAGCTTAGAATAGAACCAATACCGAGATTGAAGTAAACAATTCATCAAACTGTGAAGTCTGAAGCGAAAACCTATACGCTTAAAATAAACTTTTGTTTATTACATAATTTATAATACAGTTTATTGTAATATTTATTATATAATTTATGTAGTACCCATAAGTAGTATTTATGTACCCATAAAATTGTGGGATCTACAAAAATTAGGAGTAGCTCCATTTTTGGACACTTTTCAATTCAGGCACCTGGCCAAAGTAAAATTGCTCTATACCATAACGTAAAATATTTTCATAATGAAAAAAAGTTGCTCCAGGCTTTAGTTCTATCATTTTCTGCTAAATTGAAGTATCGCCACTTGACCTAATGGTCCATAAATACGTTAGAACAGCCGAAATGTCCTACAACAATCATAGAGTGCCTTTACACCTTTGCTAAACAATGCCAAAGTTTGAAAGAGGATGGGTTATTTGGATTGGCTGGTACATCATGATAGTTTTCTGTTTGCATTATTTTAGCACTATCAACAAATAAATATTTGTATACTCCGTGTTTTCATTAATTAAAGAATTTCTCCAACCTTTGGATTCAATAAATAATTAACTATGGTTTAAGATTGTATATTTTAAAATTCTATCGATTCGGTGTAAATACATTATTTCTGATCTAATTAATTAACTTTAGCAGTTTATTTTGGATTTAACATAGCACAAATCTATATTTATAATGTCAATGTATGTCTAGGTAAAGTTCCTGATAATAATCCTAGATCGAATATTGAATTAATAGGTTATTTGGTACTATTTATATGATTTTTTTCTCTCACCTACAACCTACAATGCTGATATTTCCTTTCAATTCGCTCCCCTATATTTCGTTCCTTTTTATAATGAAAATAAAGAAAATCGAATGTAATACCCAAGAAAAAATCACAAGAACAAAACAAGCGTATGGATATGGAAGTTTGTTGCTTCCTTTGTTTACCAAGCGTTTGTACAATTCGTGGATTTGCGGCATGTTGTAAACGTGTAGACTCAGCACTAGACTTCATAGCAATACAAACTGTGTATAGCGATATGATGGATACCTGACCGCAACGTGATTAAAGTTTGTTCTTTACAATGTTGTTTTTTAATGTATTTAATATTTTAGAGATTTAGGCATTTAGTTCCATCTATATTTACTTGTAGCAAGCCTATATAATTCAAGTATATGCTCATATATTTTTATTAGAACTATATAAATATTTAACAATATTCTGATACCCTAGATTTTGAATTTTTCAAATTCAACTCAAAGAACTGAAATCGGTTTTAGAAATACCGTCTTATTAAATTGACCCTATTGTTCTGCAGTTCTCATAATGTTTTAACTAGCAAACTTATAATACTAAATCCTCATACAAGATTGAGACAAAAGAAAAACATATAGAATTCAATTAGATCAACATTCACTTGTATATAATTTTATACAAACTTTTAGGGATTTATTGTTTTAAACTAAAAATTAAGGAGTTACTAATTTCTATTTAAATCACATATATTAGTTCTAAAAGTTTTTAAAACGACTTCATTTGCTCGATGCATAGCTTAGTAATAGTAAAGATCTGAGAGCAAAAATTTAAAAAAATTTAAAAAAAAAAAAAAGAAAGAAAGGGGGGTTGGTTGGGTTACGTTAAGTGGGGGTTAAGATACGGGGTTGCGTGTAACGTTAATGGGGAGTATAATGTTGTCATTGTTAACACAAAGAACTTCCGATTTTAATTTCTTATTTGAGGCAGACAGACTTTCTTATGACCAGAATCACGAAAAACTGTATAGAAACAATAATAAAGCAGTTATGATTTTATGTATATAGTAAATGCTACAGAGAGCTGTTGATTAAATCTTAAATTATCGTCATTCCAATAAATCCCACCAAATCACATATACCCTTCGACGTAAACCCATGACCACTTGCCCTACAGTATCCTTTAATAATACCCCACTTATTCCTGTCGAACAGATCCGTTACTTAGGACTACATCTCGACAAACGACTGACATGGAATACAAGACTAAAAAGACAAGAAACTGCTCGTAGATTCCGACTATTGCAACATTTACTAAACAAACGGTCTAAATTGCCAATCCATTACAAAAGACTGATCTACATGACTATTATAAGGGCTACCTGGACATACGGAGTTGATCTTTAGGGCTCCACTAAACCATCAAATTCCTCCAGAATGAAACTGAAACAGTCCAAAATCCTTAATGCTCCTTACTTTGTCACAAATCAAGTCATCCATCAGGACCTCCAGGATGTTCCATATGTTGCCGATTTTGCCAGAACCAGATACCATTCCTTCCATAACAAACTTCTCAACCACCCAAATCCACTTATTTCTAACCTGGTTTCTCCTTCATTACCTAATAATCCTCCTAGGCGACTGAAAAGAAGATGGCCTCGAGATCTTCTCCTCTAGAAATGTAATTGGAGTTCTATCAGTAGGTAGATTCTCCACATGTTTGTATCATGTCACTATGTCACCTACAGAAAATTTACTTGCTTTATATATGTGTATACAGTTGTAAATAACAATAAATAAATTATTAAAAAAAAAATTAACGTCATAGCTCCACCTAGTCAAAAGTAAATTTGGCGAATTGAACTCCTATTGCGGGGTGTCTCCTTCCGCTGAGCGTGCATTAAAATAACAGATTTTATGATTCTTCTTTTGTCGAGTGGTGTAATTGAATTTTGGTCGAAGACGATACATTTTGAACTGCAGTGTTAACCATTTTCTTATTATTGGGTTCTTGGATTACCTTATGCCACTGAATTCATAGTCGTATTCGCGTAGAGTTAATGAAATCCATAAAACAATCTTTTTCAAACCATCTGGCATCAAATCGGTTGAAAATTTAAATTATCTTTATTTTTGAAAAAAAAATCTGGTTCAAAAATCTACTTACTTATCCGGATCTCAAATCATCCTGAGAACCAATTTTTAGCCAATGTTTTAAATGTTCATTCTTAACATAGTAATATTTGTAGTATGCTATTCTTTTACTGACGTTTTATTTTAGCAGCTGTGGTTTGGTATTTATGTTAAAAAATAACAGCTTTAAAAATAGTCTCAGCTAAATATCTAGCAGTTGAAGCCGGGGTATACGATAGCTGCTATGCTCATCAACAGGGATTCTGTTATTTGAAATATTTATAAAATTGTTATTTAATTAAAAATTTTTTTATTGTCTTCTATTGATAAATTAAAATAGTAAAATATGTTTAATGAGTGCTCCTACAATTTGTCTAGTAGGATTGCACTCTATCTCTCTCTAGTAGTTAAACCAGACTAAATTAACAGAATAGATTGACTTATCAGATCATAGCTGTCATATAATTTTCATCTGCTATTTAAAATTATTTATTTATGCCCTTTTTTTAGCGAACTCTATTTTTCAGTTCATATTTCTTTTCTGTAGTTTCCTCGAACGTAATGCTCTAAACAAATAACATAAATAGGTACGAGTAGTAACTTATATTACTTACAGATTCATTTGGTAAATTAAGTAATACTAAAATCGTTCATTTTTAAGTAAATAGCCTTAAAATAAGAAGAAAGTAATGACAAAAAAAACGTAAAATCATTAATAAAAATAAATAAATCATAATATCATAATATAAATGCAATGAACTAAGCTTAGACCCTTATAGTAATAGAAATGCATTTATAAATATAAAATAAGCATTATAAATTTAATCAAATCTATTGTGGTTGATGTTCATGTGTATGTCCCTTGCTAGTAATATTTCTTTATGTGCAATTATTATAATTAAAAATGTATTGTTTTATTCTCGGAAAAAAACTTTCGCTATTAAATCTTATATCCAAATCTTTATCTCTAAAACCCAGTAGGGTCGTGGATTCGGAACTTTATAAAGAAGTTCTGTTTTTTGAACAACGGTTCAACTGGCTGGACCCAGGAGGGCTTCCGAACCCACAAGTAAACCACAAAATAAATAATTATTTTCCACAGCTGGATTCGAATCCAGATGCTTGGAGTTAGTAGCATAGTGTCTTACTCACTGAGCCACCCCAATCTCCTATTGAAGGTTATCTGATTTTAAATATTGACTTTCAAATACTTTGGAAGTCAATTATAATTATAAAACTATTTATCTTTAATATTTATTACATAGATGTATTATAAAATACACACGCAAGAAGATATTCCTAATAAATAAATTCGACTATGATAAGGATACTACAAATAAAGAAAAATACATTATAACTGTAATTTTTAGTTATTTAAATACTTATACGAATAAATTAAAAAGTATATTAGGTTATTTGAAGAAAATAATATATATTCCCCTAGTAAAACGTCGCAGTAAGCAAGAATCGATTACATAAAACACTTGTTCTCAACATTTCATGTTCTGGCTCAGAAGAGAGACCAGGCTGTGTCACAGGCCAAATTCCAATTCATCACTACTTCCGGGTACCGCTTTCCAAAACAGACCGTGTTCAAGTTTTGTATAAATATTTATTCATCCAACATTATTTAATTCGATATCGGCTTACTATATAAAATAAATTCAACGTAAACCTAAAACATTCTAAATCTTATGGAATAATACTGTATATCGTGGATGCAATTCCAATGTGATGTATTTGAAATTTTTAAAGATAATTGAGTTTGAATATGGTCGCAGAATTAAGCAGCTGGTTTCCAATAGTGATATATGTCAATTGATAAATAATTAAAAATAAATACATACATTAAATTAAAAAAAAATCATATAAATAAGGTACAGGAAATATCTTTAGTAAAAAAGTAATTAAATAAAAGGAAGATAACATTTATAATATTTTTTTCTTAATTTATTAGATTTATATTATGAATAATAAATTAATTCTAATAAACTATAACCATTAATCTCAACTTCCTTACTAATCCACTTCAAACATCCAACGCTTTAGAGAAACCAGACTGCTATGAAGAACAATCCCCAATACCCGTCAGCCACCCCATTCAATACTGATCCCTTTACCTGCATTTCCTGCAGTTAGTTGAAAGTATCCTAAGAAAAACCTCAAACAAAAGAACCAATAAAAAATGAAACAGAATAGAACACAATCTTCTCCTTCCCTCCCCTCCCCAGAGTGAGGCTACGAAACCTAAACTCAAGACTGTCCGAGTTTTGGACACACCTAGGTTGACCAAAACGTAGAACATCCAAAATTCATTAGCAAAAAAGCTGATAATATATAATATTATTATATATTTATCTGTTAATGAGGCAACTAAAGGACAGAGTTAACCAGTATATAAAACAGTTACACATATCAATGATGTTATTATACAAGAATAATAAATTGTAACATTCTGAATATTACAATTTATTATTCTTGTGTCTTTTAAGACAAGAATAATAAATTGTAAATCATTTATATAAATTAATAACAAACAATACATACAAGATGGGCTATCTACAATTCTCACAGTACAAAAACGTCCTTACATATTTAACAATATAAGAAAAATAAAATAAAAGTATCCAGAACTAAGTATAAGATTTTGTTTGTGTTACATAGATAAAAATTGAACAATAGTTTAAGATCCACTTGTGAGGGTATTGAAATAAATTCATACAAATAATTTGGGCTAGTATTGTTTAATACTGAGATGTGTTCTCTTGATGCGCAGTTTGATAAAAAATGGAAACAATCCTCCAATGCCATTCTATCACAAGCTGGACAAAGCTTTTGTGGGTCTAAAGTACATTTGTGTAGATTTGAGGAGCATCCACTAACGAAAACCCTAGCGTACAACGGATTATAGGTTGTTTCTCTTAACATCGAGAGGTCTTTACCCTTAACAAATTGCCTATAGCTTTCCTTGAGATCCCCCTCATTCTGATTTTGATACTTACCGGATTATTGAATAATATCGGGTCAAACATTCTGAACCTCTCCAGACGTTTTCTAAACTGTATTACCCAATCACAAAGTCAACAACTTGTTACTATTCCACGCAGTAGCTATAAAAAAATATATATATATTGTTTATTAAAGCGAATACAACTCATACTAAGTATTTTTATTAATCAGGACAAAGTTTTCTTTAAAACGTGATATTCCTGAGGAATGGGAGCGACTTCTAGTCTCACCATAAAATATTTCGTTGCAAAAACAATAATCAGGTGTAATACCTCGCTTGCATGTTTTCCAATTCCTCAATGTGTTTCTAGGCCAAAACAGGCGTTTGAGGACACAACTTTACGTTATTAACTTGTAAAGCATTTGCCTGGCATTCCAAGATTTTAGCTTTCGTGCAGATACTTCGTACCGCCTTGAAGCATGAGTTACTTTTAGATAATAGAAGCCCCATACAGAATTTCTTTATTAAAAGGTAAAACTAAAAGTTATAAGAAGGTAATTACATTTGGGTATTTCCTCGATAATACTCCAATTAAAATATACACATTTGTCTCTTTTGGACCTACCCCTGTAGGTTTTAACCAATGTTGTTTGGTTAAAGAGTTAACCACTCAAACCCACTAGTATCTAACCTTGCTTTCTCTTCTATTCCTGACAACCCTCCGAGGCCACGAGACCTGCTGATGTAAAACGTCATTAGAGTGCTACCAATGGGTAGTTTCTCTACACACCTGTAAGACTCCATATTAACTGAGATCAAATTTACTAAATGTATTATAATGTACAATTGTAAATAGCAATAAATAAATGAAAAAAAATAATAAAGAATTTAATATGCAGTATCTATTTAAAACAATCAGCTTCGATTGGACAACAATCATAGAGTCCACAATCAAGATGAAATCATTCACGTAAATAAGGGTCATAATTTCATCGTATGGAGAAATCCTCATTCCATGCGCCCTTTTCCCTAAAAAAATAAAAAACCTTGCCTAAATCGGCAATAAATAAAAAGAATAATAGGGACTTAATACATATCCCTGGACAAAACCCTCAGTAATTTCTATTGAATTACTCAAAATGATTTTACCTGCTTCATTGTATAAATCTTCACATAGTCTAAAGGAATTTGTCACTCATTCTTTATTAAAAAGCTTGTATTAAAGTGTAGAATGCGAGGCAGAATTGAAATATCCCCTAAAAGCTACAAATACATAGTAGGCGGTAAGAGCACTTTTTAACAATTTAATTTGTAAAAGGGCGCTTAAAACAAAAATATTGTCCAAGCAGCCTCTGTCCTGCCGAAATATTTTATAAAAGCACCAGTTTCTCTGTTCCAAATAGATAAACTCTTGTATAATATAGCGGTAAAGATTTTAAGTAGGATATTAATCAGAGCAATACACCTATAATTTTCTGTATTATTCAAATCGCCTTGTTTATGTAACATTACAGTTATAACATTGATCCATGATTTAGATTTAGTTTTGTAGTCTGTAATATTTCATTAATCACCATTTCTATATACAGTATCAGTACACAGTTGTCGGAAAATTCTTTTATGAATTGCCCACATCGGTTTACCAGATTAAATAATGTTTAACTTCAGCATGTGTTATTGATATATTAAATATAGAATTGGTTAAATAAAAAAATTCCTATTAATTTTTATTCTATCGTGGTAAATCTAATTATATTAACATATTGTTGTTTGATATACATATTACGTTTATTTGGGTAATTTCTTTTGCCTGTTGAGCATTACCTTTTAATTTTTTAACATTTTTCATGTCAGATCACGGACTATTAGTGGAAGCGTAGACAAATACAGAACACAAATAACATTAAACACTTATGATTAATATCTATTGCGTACTTGGCTAAACGTAAGAATTTTGCAATATTATTTTAGAGAAAATCGAAAGTGGTCTCCACAGACTCGGTGGTTATTACTTCTTTGGCAACCGTTGAGGAACGTGCCAAGTGTTTTTTTCTGGCAACGGATATGGGTCATTGGAAGCCTTGTTGGAGCACTATTAGAATCGAACGCATTCAAAATAAAGAAATAGTTTAAAATTAATCATTATAATTTTAAAAAATAGTTTATACAAAGATATAAAGAACAGGAGACAAATGTTTTGCGTGAATTTTCGGACATCAACAAACACGTGGATTGTCAAAAGACCGTATTTCGGGGGGAAAATAAATAAAAAATAAAAATCTGTAGGACTAGATTTGAGACTGAAGAGGCTCATAAATTGCTTCTTAAGATTTATCTTTGGGTTCCCAAGGCGCTCTCAAGTCTCCCGCTGGTATACCGAGTTGAAGTGGCTCTATCCAACCTCCCGAAGGCAATACCTCCTTGGTGTTTTCCAATTCCAAGTTCTTAAAATCAAAAAACCTATCTACTTTCTTCATCTTCTCACTGTTCGTTCATCCATCCACTCATTAAACACTAGATCCCAACCGATTGATCTATATATGCCGTCCTATAGAACCGCCATCTTCAGCAAATCCTTCGTCATACGTGAAACTTCCTTCTGGAGTTCTCTTCCCATCTCTATTCGCCAATCCTCATCCATTCTTTCTTTTAAACAACACCTATTCCTTCACTTATTGTATAACCAAACCTCCATATCATTGTAATAAAATAAATAGGCATATATTGATAAACATTATAAACAGTAGTTCAGCCAAGATCTCAATGTAATTTCATTTTACTTACTGGAAACTTGTAAATGGTTGCCAGACAAAAATCATAATGTATAAACAATTTTTTTATTCTTAGGGAATAAAATAATTTTTTCATTTCATTTACTAAAATCCTAATTTTTTTATTTTTTATATTTAGTTAATATAAAAAAATTTAATAGAATCAGTAATAATTTTTCTTATTCATCAAAAAGAGACAAATCGATTGACACACAATAACCATGTTAAAAAAATGCTTTATTTTGTTCATAACATTTTTTTCTAAAGAAATCCGAATAGCCTATAACCTTCTGGGGAAAATCCTGAACATTTAGGAAAAGCCCCATGACAGTGGAATGAACGCTATGGCAGAATATAAAGTACCGACAAATAAATATTGATTTATTGATTTTATATATTAGATTGATAATATTGTAAAGAAGGTTTATTTTTCATCTCAACATCCTAATATAAAAAGATCAAACAACTTCCTAGGAAATAAAGTCTAAAACAAAAATTATTTCCTTGCTTTTATGTTGATCCATGATTTATTTTCAACATCTTTTATAAATCAGAACAGTCAAATATATTTAAACCTTGGAAGATAATTAAAGAAGTTCCACGCTCTCAAATTAAGAATACTAAAGCTATAACTAAGAATACTAAAGCTATAATTGAGGACTGACAAGTTGCAAATATACACTTAGCGAACTAAACAAGCTCCTGACCCTCAGCGGTTGATTTATGGCAGCTCCTCATTTTGCGGGCGGTCCGTGCGCCCGTGGCTCAAAGTAGAAGAGCCCAAGAGGTGAAAAACTCAGTTATTTCACCCCATTTTTTAATGAATTTAATGATATAATTACTAGTCTAAATTGATAAGTCAGCCAAGTATAGTTAACGGAAATACAAAATAGCTGCTATTTCAAAACCTTAAAAAAGAAAATATTTTGTCATTCGGTGTTCCTTATCGTTAAAACTACCTACAATGCTAGAAAAACCTGTTATAACATCATTTAAAGTATAGTAAATTTGCTATAATATGAGCCTTAGTGGAGCTATTTATGTTCTGTAGTTTCTGAGATACAATTTAAAAAAAATAAAATTCATGAAATATTAACTGAAAAATCAGTAGTTGGTGAATTTATAGGGGGAAATCTTTATCTCAGGAACCATGAGGCGTACAGATTTCTATTAGCACTCAAATTAAAGCTAGTCAATGCGCCACAAAGTAGTTTATGACGTTTATGTCTAAAATAAAACTTATTTAAAAACTATTACCTTTACGAAAACTATTAACTTCTATTACATTAAACTATCTTTAATTTAAAATAATGAAGAAGGTGTTCCTGTGATAGTTCCTACGTTAAAACATATTCCGACTTTTCGGTAAAATGTAAACAAAGTTAAATTACACGTGAACGTCGGAAGGTATAAGTCGAAAAGTAGGTTGGTTTGGTCTCAGCTTGTGTATCTGTGTTTTTTACTTGAAGTAGAAAAAGATCCACCAGTTCTCCTCTGAAATTACCTAATTTCAAAATATTCAGTTATAGTGAATAGTATTTATCCGGCGTTATAAGGAAGGCCGCGGCCAGGATCATGTTTAGTCTCAAAATATATGATAGGAGTCCGATTTGAAAAGCGTTCAAAATCCATTTGGAACAGACTAGTAATAATATCCGCTATGGAGAGGTGGGATTAGTAATGAGGCTATTAATTATAGAAGACAAAGACGTACGAGAGGACATATAATAAACTAAGCGGGGTAACTACTGCAGTGAGGGCGGGGGGCCATCAGCGGAGGAGAGCTCTGTTTGGGAGGTGGCCAGCCATCCCGGCTATTTCGGTCCTCCGCTGACCCGTGCTCTGGTACGTGATGTCTGGTCTTCGGGCTACCGGGCCTTAACATGAGAGGTCACAGCATTCAAGAGGAAGGTCAATGTGCTAAGTCCCATGAAGTTACATTTGTACTTAGATTGAACTGACAACAGAAGCCTACCGTTAAGGCCTCGTTAAAGTGTCAAACGATATCCGAAGATTATTGCCACTTCCGATTCATAATATCGCAACTAAAAGAAATTTGGAGTTCTATCGATGGGTAGATTATTCGCATGTCTGTATCATTATGGTATAACTATCATCAAATTTACTTGTTGTATATACTCTTAATACAATTGTAAATATCCATAAAAAAATATATATACTTCCAAAATATATCAAACTTTTTCTATATTCAGCAACATTTAATAGTTTTATTGCATAAATGGGTCTTAAAAAAAAACTAGAGGTAATCGACATATTCTAACCATGCTGGGGAAGGGGTTCAAGTTTTAATTTCGTGGGACCGCCACAGAAATAAAAGTAGATCTCCACCGGATTTGAACCAGAACCGTTGCAATCAGGAGGCAGTCGTTTATCTCCCTCAGCTACAAAAGGCCCTACCTTGTCCAGACACAACCTTTCCGACTTTGCAGACCTTAGAAGTAAATTAGAAATTTGAGATAGTACCATTTAATTAAGTGCTCAAAATCGAGAAAATAATCTTCTATTTAACATTTGGAGCTGAAGAAACGTGTATCCATTTATCATAACAGACCGAGAGGAAGCTTCTTTCTATTTGGTGAACATATTACTAAAGATGTAATAAAAATTACAGAAATGTAAATAGTTATACATGGTTGTTACAGACACGCAGATTTCAAGAATACGAAAAAAAAGTTATTGCAAAAATATTGTATATATGACCGTCGTTTTCTCGCTATAATCTTCTTTATAAATAGGTAAAAGTTGTGAAAGAATGAAGGAATACGAACAAATAATAAATGCATGAAAATACATCAGCCCATCCTTTCACTGTCACCTTTCCAAGATTATGTTTTATTTCACTTATTAAATACATTGATGTATGTCTGAGATTAAAAATTCTGTAGAAACGGTAAAAAATAATTCCTGATTTTTTGAGTATCATATTACGACATGTAGATTTTTTAACTGGCCAGTTTGACCTTGTCTGTAAAATAAATGTATTAATAATGAAACAGAGTAGAAAACAACAAATATATAAAACGAAAATATTCAATAATAATAATAGGGAATTCTTACACCTCTTGTATTTTTATCTTAGACGGAAAAAAAATGTTTTTAAAACCTAAAGATCCCCAGTTTAAAATGTATGTACATTTTATTGATGTCTCGACCAAAACCAATCATTTTAAATGATATTTTAAGATGTCTGAACAATCCTGACAAATACCATCAGATCACCTTTACTCTCCGTCGTAAACCTCTACCCTCCTGTCCTACAGTATCTTTTCTAAACACTCCACTAACGTCTGTTGAACAGATTCGATACTTAGGACTCCATCTTGACAAGAGACTTATTTGGAATCCACACACAAGCCTGAAACGACAAGAAATTCCTCGTAGATTCCGATTGCTACAACACTTACTTTACAAACGCTCTAAACCTCCCATTCACTACAAAAAAGTAGTATATACTACGGTAATCAGACCAATTTGGACATATGGAATTGAGCTCTGGGGCTCCACCAAACCATCAAATTCTTCCCGCATCCAATCCTTACAATCCAAACTCCAACGTAAAATCCTTGATTATCCTTATTACGTTACAAATAAACTCATTCACAAAGACCTTAACATCCCATTCGTTGCAGATTTGGCCCAAAACAGATATGCGTCTTTTCATTCCAAACTCCTTAACCATCCTAACTCATTAATTCTTAATCTTTCATCCTTAACAATCCTTGATAATCCTCCGAGGCGACTGAAAAGAAGTTGGCCACGGGACCTTCTAATTTAAATTAATGTTTGAAGTACCACCAATGGGTGGTTCCTTCTCAAGATTTTCAAGTGTATATGAAACATACAGTATATTTACTAATTGTATTTATTATTTTGTACAGTTGTAAATTACATTAAGTAAATAAAAAAAAAAAGATGTCTGAATATCAAAAACCATGTGAAAGTAAGTCATTAGTCAATTTGTTTTCTTTTTTTTCCATAATGAATATTTTTTTTATCCCAGAAACAAAAATTTAATAGGTTAAAAAAAAAACACATATCTGCCATCTAACGTAATAATTTTCAAAATAGTTGTTAAAGTAGTAAGACAACGAACAACAAATTTCAAATGGCATATTATTGGCAAATTTTCAACTAGCTGACAGATCAGTTTAATTCTAACCGAAATATATCGAACATTTTTCTAAAGTTGAATTGTGTTCCAAAACACAGGACAATACTTCCGCCACTACAATCATCGCTTCGTCGAGTTCCTACAGTAGTCCTCATAATTATATGCTCTGTAACATCCAAGTCATTTTGTACTTACCTCTTAGTTCCCTGATGTAAAAAAATCGACTTTTGAAAAACCAATTATTTCAGGACATAGTAATCAGATTTAATTAACCTTGTATTTTTATAATTTATTAAAATTTAATAGCTAAACATCAAATCCAACATGAAAGCTTTTTTTACTTTCAACGATTACATCACAACGTACATTTTTTAATTTCAAATCTCTCGATTGAACCAAATTGGTTATAGGTTAACCAACGGGAATGAAAGAATAGTTGGATAAAAACGACTGTCAAACCGTCTGTTACGTATTTGATATTACAGCACATATAAATAAATTATTTATTACATAAGTTACACACACTTTACTAAGCGAAAATATGATCTAAAAATCTACAACATATTGGTAATGTATATGATTCGCATTTGATACAGAATTTTCTATATACTTTAATTTATAAGTAGCTAATATTTTCCTAGAAACGTATCGATATTAGCGAATGACTAAAGAAAGTCCAAAACTTTCCAAGTTTCAAACGTTCAATTAGCCTACAAATCTTAGTTAACTAGTCTATATGTGATAATAACACTAATTAGGGTTGATTCGTTTTGGACTTAACGAACTAAATCAATTGATTTTAAAGTAGTTTTGTAAACCAAAGAAAATTTTTAGAAAAATAATATCTAACAAAGAAATATTTGCTTCTTGAATTTTTTTTTCAATGAAAAAGTACAGAATGAATAATACTTTTCGAAATAAGATAATTTTATTTAATAAACTACTAATACTTGTATTAACTCGTTTCCACATTATATTAGGCTTCTGTGACTGAAAAATATATCATGTGAATTATTTGGAATATACTAGTAATTTTAAAGTAGTTTTAATTATTTAAAATTATACTAATGTCAAGCAATAAGATTGTTCCTTAAGGATTAATCACAACTTCTTAAAAATTATTTTTATATTTTGCAGGGTAAAGTGGTACCGGGCTGGGGTAGTTACAATGGCGCAAATCATCCATACACTAAGTACATCACCAACATCCCGCCCATCGCCCCTGACAACATAGGTAAACAGTTAAGTTCCACCGCCATCCTTCATATCTTGATTAGAATACAATTTTATATATAAGTATATCTTAATAGTGTATTACTTATAATATACATTTATATTATTTATTTATCCTGGTTTTAGGGGACCTTACGGAAGCTTTAAATGACCTGTGCCTCAACGAAAAATGTTACAAACAACCGCCGGCGTCCTACCTGTGCCACCTTTGCTTCAGCAAAGGGCACTACATCAAGGACTGCCCTATGGTAAGCTCTTTTCCTTTATTTTATAACACATTTTATTTTACCATTTATTAAAAATATACTAAAGTTAATTGCATTGGTGCTTATTTAAATATCTTATCTTCAATATAACATCACAATATCACCATTATATATATAATATCATATTTCCCATATAACACCATTATATATTCATGACATACATATCATATTATATTTTCAATACAACGCATCCATATCCCCACGACATACGATCTGGGGCCAAAACTAACGCATGGAAGAGAAGAACCAACAGTGACTGCTTGCAGAGAGTCAGTCAATATCTCATGATATGACGGCAAGGAGGTTAAGATGAGCGGGACATGTGACTCGAAGCAATTCATCAGAACGCCTCTAAACAACAATGAATGGCAGTATAGTGGGCAAAAGACCACGTGGGAGGCCAAAAATTGGATAGATAGACAGAATCAACAAAGATGCGAAAGAGCTGCATGCAGCAAACTGGAAAACAGTAGCCATAGTTCTTCATAATGTCATAACATCTATAAAGTCTGTAGAGCCAATCGAAAAATAATAAATCGACGTTCTACTTTATAAATGGTCCCAATTTTTGGTGAAAAAAAAAATACTTTGGCCTTAAATTATCCACATCCGTAAGAAATTAATTATAACAAATTAGTTGAGAAAATTCTTTAAAAAAATATATAATATCAACAGAATATATATAATATCAGAATCAACAGAGAGCGACAGAATACGAAAAACCTGCATGCAGCAAACTGGAAAGGAGTAGTCCAAGACAGGCAGGCTTGTTCGGACGGCCAAAGGTCTGTAGAACAAATCGGAAAAAAAAGGCATACAATATAACAGCTCCATATCTCCATCACATACATATCGTATCATATTTTCAGCATAACACCACTATACTCCCCATCACATACATATATCATATTTTCAATAAATACCATTATATCCCCATGATATACAATATAATACTACTATATCCCATGACATACAACATAACACCACTATATCCCCATGAAATACAATATAACATCACTATATCACCATGACGTACAATATAACACCACTATATCTCCTAGACAGGCATACTATACTTCCTAAATAACACTGCTATACACTCCTATGACATACAATATTACGAATACTATTAATAATTTTAATAATAATACTACATTATAAATAATACTTCTAAATTCATTTAAAGCTTAGAAAAATCGATAATTTGATTTTTATGTAGCTGAAAATAAAAGCTAACACTTAGCCCTCTGGAAAAAGATCTACTGACACAGCTATGAAGCAGTTATTTTTACACCCTCTTGCATCTGGTATCCTCTTCCATTGCTCAGATTCCCACCTCCAGGTCGAGGAAGGAGCCCGTGTCAAAAGGTGGCCATCTGCTTAACGTTGTTCCCGGTTGGCTGGCAACTGGCCAGGAGCCCTCGTGGGTTCCATAATTTTTAAACAGGTGTACTCAGACTGTACCTTTGATGGCTCCTTCATTCACACCACTGTTCGATCATTCTTTAAGACGACAAATTGTAAAGTGTGTTTTTATATTATAATCTAGCAAAGCCGTAAATTGTTGCAGTACGCTACAGTACTATTATAGACTATTAGGAATATTGGGAATTATTTTTTTTTTTTTTTTTTTTATAACAATAAGCAAATAAAAACATTTATGTTCCTACAAAGTATGGAATGATCTGTTTTTCGAGATGGTACTTGTTCCAATGATTCAAATCAGCGAGTTATCAAAGAGCCATATTCTCCACAACGGATCATCAACTTTTCCTATCCCAAGAAATTGATAGTGTTCATTTTATTAGTTGGAGGCCATTCATGTCCTGATTCTCAAATGAACCATTGTTAAAATATGTATAGTAAAAGATGTGGGTTTTTTATTTTTTTATTATT
>NW_027114029.1:801054-850729 GCF_000696795.3 Halyomorpha halys
ATGGGTAGATTCTCCACATGTTTTTATCATGTCACTATGTCACCTACAGCAAATTTACTTGTTGTATATATGTGTATACAGTTGTAAATATCAATAAATAAATTATAAAAAAAAAAAAAAAATATTTTGTGTATTTTACGTGATATTTTTCGGTTTTTTTTTTGTTTTGTTTTTTGCAGAGCACTAAAGTAGTACAGTAGATTAAACCACACTAAAAAATATGTAATGGTTTAACTAACGGATTGACCAATAGAAAAAAGTTTTTATTACACTTTATTTGAGAATGTATATCTCAACTCCTGTAGGGCAAAAGCATGCCCATGCCTAGAAATATATTACCGCTATATTTAATTAGCTTTAATTTCATAAAAACGAAGTTTCTTTTTGGATTGGTCTAGGCTTTTTGGCATCTGTAAATCCTTTGTTTTAAAGAGCCAAAAACAGGTTTAAACGCAACAAAAATGTTCTCATAGAATATGATCCAATTCCTCACTGAAAAGAAGAAAAATCAAGTTTTGTATTTTCATACATCGTTTACAAGTTACATTTGTTATTGAAAAGGAAGCAGTAATTCAAAAACTATTTTGGTTAGTTAATTCTAAATTTTAGTGTAGTAAAGTAGATGAATATTTCTTCAAAAATGAGTAGACATTTTTTTTTTTAAACCTTTTGAATGTTTTTCAAACTGCTAAATAACTCAACGTTTTGTTTTTCGTAAAACCATCACTCATTTGCGATTTTTTTTATCGTTACGCTTAGTAAATTAATGATTCCTCATTTTTAGTTTTTCTGACAGACAAATATAAACGCGATGTTTTTAGAATAACTTCCGTGTTTAATATGCATTAAATCCCTGGTAATTAAGTGGGGTTCTGTTATAGAATAAGCTGAGATTCGCCTCCAGTTAAGTAAAAGAATTATGTGACGTGAAATTTTGTTTCCTCAAAGTACCAGTGGTTTCAACAAAACTATTCAAAAATTTGTATAATATACTTTTATTTTTTTAAAATATGTAAAAAAAAATAGTGGGAATAGGTAGCTAGCTCATTAATAAGGCACTGTGCTATTCGCTCCAAGATCCGGGTTCGAATTCAGCTGTGGCAGATAAATATCTTCTGTTTCACATCTTCACTTACGGTTCGAGAGCCCTCTGGGGTCCACCTAGCCTCATAAAGGTATCCACCTTGAATTGGGTAAAAATCTGACGGTCTACCGTGATTCTGACCAAATCACCTCCTTGCACAACCGTTGGCCTAGTAACAGTACTTCCTTACCAAGTGCCTTCATGGGTTGGAATGGAAAATTTATTTATTTTTCTTTAATGTAAAATAAAATATTTAATGTGGATATAGCAAATTCAATTCTTTTTTTTCTTCTTAAGCTCTACAGTCCGAGATGGACAGCGACTTCCCAGACAATTTGACACCACTCCTTTATATTTAGAGCCCTTTTTCTCCAGCCAGTCACTCCTATCCTACGGTCCTCTATCATGTCCTTTTGCCAGATTTTCTGAGAGCATCCTCTTTTTATTTTTCCGGGGAAAGTTTCTCTTTGGCATTCTTTCTTTGGTCAACCTCTTGACATGTCCGAGCCAGCTCCTGGACTGAGTAAATCGTTCATGTCCATTAAGACCATCCATTTTTTATTGCTGATACATTAGTCTGATGCCTTGTCTACAGATTGTATAAAACATATATTTTCCGCTCTGAGACTCTAAAGAATCCTGTTGATCTGTGTTCTAAATTATTACTACAACATATTGCTGAAGAGATTTATATACAAGTAATTTTGTGCCCTTTATAGTAAAGTCGACTTATCAAATTCACAAGGCTAGAATACGGTTTATTTCCACTCATTTTTTCTTGATCTCATCATGGATCTTATTTTCAGAATTAATTTCAGTACCGAAGTATGTGAGGCTGTCGATAGCTTCAAATATTGTATTTCAGATTGCATGGCCTTCTTTCTTTGGAAGTTGATACAACCATGTATTTCATTTTCGACTTGTTAATCTTCAGTCAAACTATTTTATTATTCTCCTTTATTAAATAATGAATCAAGCTTTGATTTTGTATGAATGAATTCGAGGATTCTTTTAGAAATTCGTCTAGGTTATGCTTCCGATTTGCCAAATCTACATTTAAATCTAAATCTATGTATTTTAAAATCATAGTTACTTCAATATTAATTTTTCATTATTTACATCTATGTACTGATTTTCATATTTTTTGGTCTTCCATAGTTTTCATAAAAACAGTAGGGATGTACGTCTGGGATAGTTAGACCATTTTTTCCGAAACATGGCAATGTCTAAGATTTGGTATACATTTTTATTTGTATATTTGACTTTAAACAATTATAAGCACCTCTCGAACGATTTGTTACACTTGAAGTTATGATTTATTCTTCTGGTAAACGTTACTATACTAGATCAGGGTGTAAAACAAGAAATAAACGTTATCAGTGATATAACCATTGTTTATTTCAAAGTCTAAAGTTATAAACAGCTAGAAAAGTTATTAGTATAGTATATTCCGATGGAAAGCTCGGAATTGCTTACAAGAAATGATGAAAGCTAGTCCTACCTTGTTTGGTTTCACGATTGAAATGATGTTTCTATTATAGGTTTTCTGCTAAATAAGCCACGGAACGTATTGAATCTCTAGTTTAAGAAAAACCTATTGATTGAAAATTTTGTACGTATATCTAACGATTTTCTTCTTTTTAAATCCTAACAACGAGTTTTCCCAACAATTAGTTCGGTAACCAATATCACTTGAGGCGCCTTTTTGTTTTCCGTACGCCTGCGCTTTTGTGGCAGCATTAACTCACATTATCTTAATCTCAACAGTACTCACTGACTGTATTTTCCAAACTGTCTTCAGACTATTCAGACTATAAACTCCTCTCCAAGGCGTGCCTTATCTTTTGTGGGGAATTTTTCTGTAGCAAAAATAAATCTCAATTTATCAGAATACGGCTTTATGTTTTTTAAATATTAATATTTTTTTATAACTATCATTTATATATAAAATAAAGCCCTAATAGGAGATATGGTCTGACTATCCCAAATTTCACTGGTCCAAATATCCCAATTGTTGGGAATAGATGTACCACCTTCCCGTTCAGACAAACAGCACTACCACTACGTTATTTGAGGTTAAGATGCACTTGAGTTATAACATTGATCTTACGTCTAAATTATTTAAACACAAAAACAAAGAAATTTGGTTAAAATATTTTTCAACAGATATAAGTGAAATTTTCTTCTAAAATACACACGAAACTTAGAGTGGACCAATCTACTCAAGAAGAACCATCCAAATATTCGACGGGTGTGTCTATCCCGGACTTACCCTATTATATCTCTCCCATAAGACTGCTTTTATTTATATTATAACACTAATCTTTTCTGGTTTATACTTGTGCAGTCGTGAAGAAGTCCTGGAATTTGGGCCGTTACGTTGCCACTATTAAAGAAGTAACACTTTTTCACTCCTTCGTCACGACCATCTTTCTAAAACGATTAAGAAAATAGTCTAAGAAACCCTTAGAACTAGATTGCTATTGTTATAATAATCCTTAGAACTAGATTGCTATTGTTATAGTAATCCTTAGAACTAGATTGCTATTGTTATAGTAATCCTTAGAACTAGATTGCTATTGTTATATGCTTATATTAGAAAACCGAACCTCGTATAGTGTAAAGGATGACATATTTTTCAAAAACTTAATATTTTAATTTATCTTTGACATTTTTGTTGAAGTACGATATACATATTAATCAATTGACTAGAAACCTATGACAAAATCTAAACTTCTTTTTTGTAACAATATTTCTGGTTAAAGAAAGTAATTTTCATGTTTACATCAGAGACCGAATTGCTCAGTTGAATGTGTACTTTTTTTACACTACACATACAAGTGTATATAACAGAATTTTATTACTAGTAAATACAATACTGTATAATATTCATTATAGTTTATGATACACTTGTATACATGATATGATACTCTGCCCGTGTGGTATAGTTCATATGCTATTGCATGAATTGTGCATTTTATATACACAGATATAAAACAATTTTAGATATCATCCTAAAATTTCATTATTTTATCGATAAGTCTTTGTTACCAATGTTATTTTAATGTACCATGTTACCAAAATATTTTTGAAAGTAATGGATTATACGGAATTAGAACTAGATATCTGATAACAAACAGATAAACACAAGACTGAAAAAAGATTGCCCGTTCCTTTGCTTGGACACCTTTGTGATATAACTGGCATGCCTTTAGAACATCGCCGAAGCTACTTAAGCAACTATTGTCTTTCAGCCAAATCAGCCAAATCTGGATTCTGTTTTTTGGTCTCTAGCCAAAAATGCATTTAGGCACACGTTGACACCATTTTTTTTCCCATCTACCTCATTTCCTTCTTAGATTTCAACTCCCCCTTGAATAATAGCGAAAAAGGGAAATGCCAATGACCCTTAGTAGAGGTAATAACAAAATAAAATTATATACATACTGCTGCTCAACTGCAAACATATACACAGTTTTAGAATACGTGTGCGAGTGCGTTGGAGAGAGAGAGAGAGAGTGAGTGAGAGAGAGAGAGAGAGAGAGAGAGAGAGAGAGAGAGAGGGGGGGGGGAGATGATTGGAAAGGAGATTATTAATGAATATCGATGGAGACATCCTTCCCCCTCCTCCCATACTTGGACAGAACCTCCTAAAAATCCAAGTCTATACATCGAATTTAAGGGCAACGCATCGTAGTGGAAAAAAATTTGTTAGGGATTTTCTCTGAAACTCGGAAAATTAAAATTAATTTATAGCCTTTTAAATTATTTAGCATTATTTCTTTTCTAACGTTTCAAAATTTGTTATTATCGAGATTATCATGACTCGATCTTATAACAATCACGTTCTTGCCTCTGATACAACGGGTAAGAGAGGTGTTCTCATCTTTCGGCAACTTGTACAATGTTATAAAACGAAATACACAATAACTCTTTGAAAGTTTGCATATATCCCATCTACCTTCCAATAATAAGCAGTCTGTTTCCTACCTACCCATTTTTGAATCGCTGTTAAGATACACATTTTCTAGAAATGAAGTCTATTAATAAGTTGAATTATTTATTTATTTACCTTTGTTACGTTTTACCGGATATGCATGCGGTTAGTGGTAGTGATGGTTTAGTATTAGATGTATCAGTTTATAGTTGCCTGCTAGAATACTATACTTCCTCCAGTTCCGATCTATCGCTTCTATTGTTTCAGGCTGCAGTTTCGCCGAGCACATTTGACCACATGGCTTTCGTAAGTGTCGTATAACATTTTTTATTACTGTCTTTGTTAATTAATGATATAATGCGGTGTTTTTAATGAGCTCTGAACGTTACACAGTTCTTTCCATTTAATTTAATTTCGTATTTTAACCATTCTTAAGTAAGATACTTCAAGCTACTCAAATATTTATAAGCTACCCGATTTGGAAGACCTAATTTACATATAAATGATGCTATATCAACCAAGAAAATGAAATACTGATTAAATCAATGAATCATTTTTCTTTTAAAAATTTTTGAATAACAATGGGAGTAAATTTATACAATTATTGACTATACATTTAATTAATAATCTATCAATTATAAAACTAATAACAAATAGAGTACACTTTGATTATTTATCTACCTATTCATTTTTTTTTTTTTTTATAAATTCACACCTATCTTCAGATTGAAGACAACCAGCGAATAAGATATATTGCATAATTATAACAATAGTATGAATGACATAACCAGAGACCAGCACCCAATACTACCTCCTCATAGCACAATCAGATACCAGCACCCAATGCTACCTCCTCATGGCACAATCAGATACCAGCACCCAGTGCTACCTCCCCATAGCACAACCAGAGACCAGCACCCAGTGCTACCTCCTCATAGCACAACCAAAGACCAGCACCCAGTGCTACCTCCTCATAGCACAACCAGAGACCAGCACCCAATACTACCTCCTCATAGCACAATCAGATACCAGCACCCAATGCTACCTCCTCATAGCACAACCAGAGACCAGCACCTACCTCCTCATGACATAACCAGAGACCAGCACCCAGTGCTACCTCCTCATGGCACAACCAGAGACCAGCACCCAGTGCTACCTCCTCATAGCACAACCAAAGACCAGCACCCAGTGCTACCTCCTCATAGCACAACCAGAGACCAGCACCCAATACTACCTCCTCATAGCACAATCAGATACCAGCACCCAATGCTACCTCCTCATAGCACAACCAGAGACCAGCACCCAGTGCTACCTCCTCATAGCACAACCAGAGACCAGCACTCAGTGCTACCTCCACATAGCACAACCGCAGACCAGCACCCAATGCTACCTCAGAATGTTAATTAATTTTATTAGGTAGCTAAGATAATGCCTCAATGGAGATTCAATTGCTCGGTCACCAACGCCCGTTGGTTGTTGGTTTTGGTAAGATATCGTTGGGATTGACCACTGAACGGAACCTGAAAGAGGCAACCGGGAACTCCAAGACCCACGGAGCCTGAGTTCAGAAAGCGTTCGAGTCCCACACGCCAAATGGTTACATTATTGTTTAGGGTACGAGGATTTATCAGAGGATGAGGATAAAAACCATGTAAAACATATCTAATCGTTCGCATATCGCATACTCCACTTTTACAATTTTATATTCATGTGTGTCTGTGTGCAGTTCTCTGTTACTAAAGTACCATGGAGATCGTGTAATCTGACGTAGTGTTTTTAATTAAAATATTTGTAGCTTGTTCGTGTGAGTTAATTGTCCAATTGATTTATAAAACATATATTCAAACTTGTTTCAGTAAACGAGGAAAATACTTTAAAGTGCAAGTTAGACGCTTCTGCTTAAGAATGAGGACTCCATTCTTCTATCGAATGTCAGTCCTAGATATTTCATTGGATTGGTCTAGGGAATCGGTTTGTTGTGTGCGAATACTAGAAGATATATGTATAGATGGAGTGTCAATGTTATGTGTTGGGATTTTTTATTACTTGTTTGATTTTGCAAAGTTCAAAGCAGTCCTGAATTTGTATTTAATAGTTTTAAAGTGTGAAGCCTGCAGAGTATTCTTATATCAGGTAGGGGTGGCTGTATTGTCAACGTGGGTCGCTGTGAGGTTGTTATTGTCGAGTAAGAGTGTGTTAATATTCTGTACAACAGTGGTCCCAGAATCGAACCTTGAAGTACTACGGTCTTGGTTGGATTGATAGAAGTGGTTTCTGAGCCTTACCGTGCAATAAAACATCAGTCAGAAACAAAAGAGAGAAGTAGAAGGGATAAGTGGTTTCAGGTTAAAGGAAAGTCCCTGGTGCCATACTTCGTCAAATGCCTAAGCTGCATCAAGAAATACACCAGCTACATTTTGCTTTTGCTCCAGATTTGTATAAATATAGTCAGTAACTGCATGTAATTGATAGCTAGTTGAGTGAAATGAGTGGAAACCCAATTGATGGTCAGGTATGATTTGTTCTTCTGTAAGGACGTCAGTCAGTCTTTTGTATGATAGTTTTTCAAACAGTTTGAAGCAGACAGGGAGGCAACTAAGAGGACTGTTTTGTAGGTTTATCATGGAAATGTATATTAATTTCCTTTATAAAAGGAATTTTAGTGATCCTTATCCTGTATACCATTTTAGGGTACAGTGAGAAAGATTTTCTTGGCATTTCTTGGAGTGAAACTCCACAAGGAACAGAATTGTAGCAAAATATTAATATGAAGTAGCATGGACGTAAAACTATCATGCATTTAGGTATCGCTATGTTAATGCCAGTTCTGATTAAAGAATGGTTCGGTTTCGCGAGTGAGTACAATAATGAACTACTTTAATTGGAATAAAATTAATTTTTAAAAAAAATCTTTATTTTGCAACACTGTGTTCCCAAAGAATAATGAACATGTGCTCATCATTTCATACTTTCCTGACTACATCAATTGCCAATCAGGCACAACATTCAATTTTAAAATAAAAGAGGATTAAACTCAAGAATACAGATATTTGTGCAGATCTATGTGCATACAGTATAGTATACAGTTAATGTATCCTCTTGAGATCAATAATATTAGAAAGTATTTACTTTCACTTACCGATATATGGAACGCATAGTAAGGGGGAACATTGCGATCATGAACAATTTCGTTGTTTTTAACGGAAATATGTTTTAAGTTCTCTGAGTCCAAATACCCAAGCCTCGCAAAATAGTCTGAGTATATGTGATTTTACGTCTAAAATAAAAACTCGTACGAAACTGAAAGTACATACTTATAAGACAGGTATATTATTGGAATATTACAGACATATTTGTTGTTCAAGTCATTTATTGACTCAATTTTTTTTAAAAATATATCCATCACTAGATGCTAAGCCAGTATACAACAGAGCAAAACCATAAGCAAAATGACTCCATACTTTCATTGACAATACGTGAACATGGTTTCTCAATCTTACAAAACTTGTTAACTGTATATATTCTATTTTTGAACCAAGTATTCATTGTTTATTTCTTCATTACTTATAATTTAAATTTATTGTATTTTTTAAATTACCTTTTCTTATCATTGTATAGTTTTTTTTTCTTTTATTTTCCTGCTGCTGAAAATTATAAATATATTTATACTGTTTAAAACTATAAATATGAGTATACCGTTTAAAACTATAAATATATTTATACTGTTTAAAACTATAAACTACTGCATATTGAAGAGCTTTTCGAACGTTGCCTTTACCAAAACCAGAGATAAAATTTGAAAAAATGTCGTTTGATGCAAATAAACAAGTAGCCCCCTCGAGAAAACAAAATTTTCAAGGAATCCAAAACATATGTGGTGTATTTCATCTGTTCGATGTTCAAAGAGCAGACTTCAGATATTTACTTTTGTTAAATGTCTTAAGTTTGTCAATTATTTAATTGTTATAAAAATAAAAAAATTCTACATTTTATTTTATTGTTCAAAATATTTTTCTTCTTATCTACATTCTCATTTATGTGTGTCTGGTTTTTTTTTATATATTCGTTTTGCAAAACTAAAATAAAAGGTAATTATACAAAATTAAAATTAAAATAATTTAGCAGTTTTTAAAATAAAATAAAAAAATTTATAATTCTTAGATTTTTTGGAGGATTAGAAAGCATGGGTTTAAGGAAAAGCCATTGAAAATTAATATATATAGGAAACTTCGACGAGATTTTTCTCACTTTTACATGCAATATTGTCCTTTTATAGTTTATAATATAGTATCTTGTGAAAGCTATTCGGTTATGATTATGAATAACTTATTATATATAATGAACTATAATTTTATTTTTATTTCTTCGAAAATCAACCAATAACTCATTGGGGATAAGGGATGTAAGATGTATGATTGTAATTATGCGATAAAGTCTTACTTCCCATTGCTATAGTTAGGATTTAGCAGAAAATTACTAAATATCGTATTGAAAATTTATTTTAAATATCATGACGTCTAACTAACGGAGCTAAAGAACAAATTACAATACGTTAGTAAACGGGTTGAAGACGTCAGGCAGCTATGTGAGATTGTTAAGAACTTGAATGGCATCTTTGGCATCAGTTGGCCCCAGACCATTCATCTTAACCAACCTGTCTACGTCACTCACGGCTCAACCGAACCACGCCACATAATTTATGCATGGGTGTGTGTGTGTATGTATATTTACACACAAGTATACATTAGCCATTCTTTAGTTATGTTGAAACGAAAAAATAGTTTGAGGTTTCAAACTAACATTTTTTTATTTCGAGTAAATCTAGCTTGTTTCAAAAAACAATATTAAGGGGTGCTAATTTGGCGTTATATTAAAACCTTGCCGGTTTGCCATTAAGATAAGTATTCGGACTGGAGATGTCTGGTAAGCTATGAGAACAAGCTCTGAGGTTGCTAAGGATTTGAATGGCATCTTTGGCATCAGTTGGCTTCAGACCATTCATTTTAACAAACCAATCTACGTAACTCACGGTTCAAACCGAACCACGGTGCATAATTTGTGAAGGTGTGCGTGTGCCTGTGTTTATACATTCGAACAATGGGTATTCTATATTCTATAGGGGAATGGGTTTTTCTATAGTCAATAGTATACATCCAAAATTAAGTTTTAAGTTTCAAACTTAGACATTGCTTTGTATTTTATTTTCAAACCAACTAGCTTGCTCTAAGAATTAACATCGCGAGTTGCTAAAATGTAGTTAAACATTACCAATTGACCCTTTAGGGAGGAAACAATATTTTGTAAGATTTACACACAGGCGTTTTTAGAGTATACAAAATAGTACATTTAATTTTTAGAAAATTTTTTTTGGAATCCACTTCGATTTATTACGATCATGGAAAATACTAAATCCGAGTCTGATGGTTCAGATTTTCAACATTCGGATGGACTAATTTTCACACAACATTTTATCGTTAGTAATAAGTATGAAAAAACGACCCCATTTTAAAATAGAAAAAGCATATTCTATATTAAGACCATGTTGGATTATATTCAGAATTATAAATAATACATATTACATATTCTTATATTAAAACGAATTTTCGGCAAGAAAACAGGTATAAATTTGGGGTACTGAAATTGAGAATATTGAGTTCACATCTTTTTTAATTGTTTACATTCACCTAACCTATATTTGAGGACCATTCTTTCAACAATTAATATATCCACTTCACATATATATACTTTTTTGTGAAAAATTAAAATCTTACATCTAGATATTTTTTAGTTTGTTTCTTAAATTTAAAACATAACTTAATATTTTCACCTGTCGAATAGAAGTTATCAATTAATATTTTCTATAAAACTTTGGTTTGTCTCAATGAGCTATTGTATAATAATTTTCCAAAAGTTGATAAATTGAATTTTAATTGATTTTTCATTAGAAAAATAAATAAATAATGAGGGTAAGTATTGCCGTTGGTATAAAGATATTGATATTTTGAATCGATCAAGAATTAATTTCAAATCATAGTAGGTTGGTAAATGTATAATGGATGGGCTAAGCTGATAGGAAAAGTGAAGCCTAAAAAGGTAAACCAGGGGCGTGACAGAGGAGTAGAGGAAGAGTACAAGGACAGAATCACTGGCTGCCTTCTGTTTTAGTTTAGATTACACTGGCAGACATTCCTATTAACCTCAACGTAAGCCTAAGCTCTGTGGGCGTGGCCTTTGCTTTACTTTTACTTTGAAGGAGAATAGTGTTATCCCCCTCCCCTACTTATACTTCACCATATTTGTTATTATTTATCTTTATCTTTATCAAAGATGTAATAAGTAAAAATGACTGTAACGACATAATCAGTAGGAACAAATTGATGATAATGTAATGACAGTTTTATCTCAGTGAATCCAGAGAATATCTTTTTTTAAACCGATCGGAAAGTAAGGTTATAAACGAGTATACTTGGTTGGAATGGTGTTTATAATGGAAGGAAGGATTAATTCGCGCTGACGCTACGAAAATATTAGATATGGTGATAATCTTATTTTTGGAATTATAAGGGCCATTGAGAATTTCGAATCGGCCAAACAAGACGATTGGGTTGCATAGATTACAGCGGCAGGAATTGTCACTCCCAACAGTATAGCATTGGCGCCTTATAATAGAGCTCTAAAAACAATCGAGAAAACATCATAAGCTGGCTCGTTTTACCCGGACTCTTTGGCTAGGGAACTGGCCACTCTTGTAAAAACTGAGGTCACTTCTAAATTAAGGGAAGGATATAAAGGTCCACCTCTCTTTATAACGGGGCGTGTCTCCAGCCATATAATATATTTCAATATTAATCAACTCGACAGTAATAATTTGCCACGTAAATGGCAAAACAAGATACTCTTCTAAAAAAAAAACTTGTTGTGTCTATCAAGGACTTTTTATAAATTCGGCGTCAAAATAAAACTGGACTCTAGTTTTTAGGTCCACTGGCAAGGAAGCAAACCTTTATGTGAGGTTGAGTTAAAAGGACTGACCTACAGTCGGCACAGCCTGCTCCGGCTATAAATATGTTTGCTTTATTATAAATATTTACAACTAGTTTTGTTAACTGACCCGCGACACAACAACCATTACTTGAAACTAGCAACAAACCAACACCAATCACTTCTATTTCTGTAATGGAAGTAGGAAATTTAAAAAAAAAAAAAATATTTATAAGAACGATTTACTAAAACCACTAATATAGGTTTTTAGAAAATGAAATTAAATGATTTTTCACCTCCTTTTAGCTTTTTGGGTGAATACTTAAAAACTGAACTCATTACATCCACGTTTCTAACTTTTATTATTAAGATATAGAGCTCCGAATAAAACATTAATGTTTTGAAACAGCCGCTATTTTTTATTCCCCCTACCTATACTTGGCAGACTCATCAATTTTGACTAGTGATTATACATAGTTTTCATTAAAGTAATCAAAAATTGTGGTGAGAAAAAAACTGCCTTTTTTCCTTCCTGGCTACTACTTCACTCTTTCATACCTCCCCTCTCCATTGATTCGCAACACACGTTTGATTCGGTAGACAAATTAACATAAATTATTTAATAAATAGCAATTTATAAATAAATCAAAAATAAAATAGTCAGAGCAGTAGAACAGTTAAAAAAGCAAAACAAACAAATAAGTTAAAAAAACTAATACATAAATTTAAAAAACATATAAATGAATTAGAAAAAATAAGTTAAAAGACAAATAAATGTGTTGAAAAGCTAAATAAAAACAATAGTAGATTAATTTTTTTATGAGTTATGAAAGTGATGAAACGGTATAAATCATTAAAAATAGAGACTACTGCATGATGCGAATATCTGATTTGTTTAAAAAGGAGCTAAAGGCACTTATTATTTGTTGGTGAAAATTAAAAATTTTAGCCAAATTTCGGGTAATGATCAATTTTTATATGTATTAATTTTATACGATCAAACCAATAACATGATACAGTAAATAATGGGAAAATATGAGAAATGTTGTTTATTTATTTCAGTTTATAAAAGTACAAAACAATTTATTTTAAACAATTTAGGAAGCATGAACAGCACAGTTGGCGCGAAATCTAAAGGAATGCTCATAGTTTGTGGCAATGGCTGAAGATCAAAATCACATCTTGCCAAGAGGTTAGGAGCCAGAAGATCTTTGTTTCGTTTAATAAATATTATAAATTATAATTGCTATTCTTATCTTATACTGGAAGCTCTGCGGATCCAAATATCTCATGCCAAACAAATATTGACTTCATTTCTAAGAAGATTTGTATTCACTCCAGAATATAAATATTTTGTAAGATGAAACCAAGACTGGAAAATTTAGAAAGAATAATTATTGTTGTTGATAATTTTATGAAGAAAAGCTCTAATACCTGAGATCATTGTGTTTTACAGAGATGAAGCGATTTCATAAACTCACCTTTTACTCCTAACAGCGCCTATGAACTAGTTCAACACTATATACGAATTTGGTTTAAAAATTATAATATCGATACCTTACTTCACAGTGGTGCTAAATAAATTACCACTAGCTTTAAGAACGGTACAATTAAAGGTTCTCGTTTTTAAGAATATTGTTACTTATTAATTAGTTTTTAAACTGAAGAGATTTAGAATTTATACCTAAATCTGTTCAGTCTAAAAACTAACTGAAGAGTTGTAATTTTCCTAAAACCTTTAATTTTATTGTTTGTGAAGTTAGTGAAAATGTATTCAGCAGCACTGTGAAGTACACTCCTCAACTCTCAAACTTTCGTGAGTTTCCATCAAATGATAGGCAGTGTGAAGTTGGCGTCTCACTTTTCCAAAACGTAGTTTTTATCCTTAACGGACAGACCTTTTTTTTAACCCATCAGAAACTCTAGAACTGTTGGAAAGGAAGCCAGAACTATAAGAAAATGTGTGAGTCTCCACCAAATAATACCCACATACAAATTCACCTAGCACAACGAATCAATATTTTTTATACACATTTCAATTGTAATGCAATCGGAACTCTTTTTAAAACAGAGGGGCGAAGGGAGTAAGAATAACGTTAATGGAAAAAGATCATGATCCAAAAATGATGAAGCAACATATATCATATTGAAAGCCGAATTGCATCAGATAAATATCATAGTGTTCATGCCGTGAGATTACAAATGTGTTTTGTATTTTGAAAATACAAAGTGTTTTGTATTTTGAGCAACTCAACGCAGGCCTTTACTGCCAACAACTTATAAAATTGTAGGAAGGCAAACGCAAACGAATCATGTTCCGCAATAACAATGGGAGGCCTCACATTTTTTTAAAAACACTTACGACATTATAGAAGCTTGTGTGCGATGTGATGTCGCATATCCCGTATAGTCGCGATGTACCAAAATTTCAATAATAACGATCGTTATTCAACGACTCAAATCGAGTTTTTTTTTTTATATTCAATAAGTACCAGATGTTCAACGAGGCGGGATCATAACGTCACCAGAAATGAGGGCAGAAGGTCATCGAATAGGATGGAAAATATTTTCCTGATTTAGGTTAATTTTTTATATAGGAAAATTGAAATTTATTTTACAATAAGACATCGAAATTTCTTTCCTGACAACCTCATAATATACTTCAGATAAGTAAATTATATAAGTAAATATATAAGATATATATTTATATTATATAATGTATAAATTATATGAGTAAATATTATTTAACCAGTGAGATGAGATGAAACGGAACTTATAAGCTAGGCTCCATACGGGCATAGGTCTTGAGTCATCTTCTTTAAAATAGGGCGTACTAGTTGCTTTATTTTTAAATTTACGTATTTCTCAATCCTCCAGTCGGATACTACGGACATACCTTAAAAAGGAGAAAAGATCAAATATATTTTTTACCTAGTAATAAAAAATATTCCAAATATTTACATACATATATATGTACTTTGGAGGTAAAATACGCTATAGACAGATGTTTGCAATCTGAGACCACGATTCACAAAAATTATAATATGGGCGTGTCCTCACTTATACATAATGTTAAAATTCTAACAACAAAAGTCTCATCTTCACTTTTTTTCAAGATTTAAACCTAAATATCTAGGTCATTCCATTATTGATTAATTATTTTCTATCCCTCGACTTCAACCAATTTTTAATGATTTCTTTTTTTTTCTTTTCTTCTTTTTTTTTGGCAAATGTCAAATGATTTGATTTCTATAGATTTTGTCGCGGGATTCAATAGTGTAGTTCAAAATTTTATAGTTTTTTTTCCTGTAATAAAATATTTAAAAAAAAAAAAAGTCGGAATGTTCAGGAGTTTTACTGTCCAAGAAGTTGACAAGTTCACCTGCTTTATGATGACTGATCTACAACGTTGAAAAGAAAAAAAAGTTTTAATATATTTATACATTTACTAATAAATCAACAGAAACTAAAAGCTGCCTCCATGTTTTACAGAGTACTGTCTTCAGGAGTGTTACCATAGTTGTGGCAATACTGTTAACAGAGAAATGCGCAGTGAGGGAGGCTCGCCCAGGGAGGAACTTTTAGGAGGCAACATAATTAAACTATATTTTTTATTTTTAACCTTTACAATACACGAAAAATATGATCGTTCTAGCCAAAAAGTTCATAAGAATTACTCTATATTTTAAGGAAATTAGTTATTTAAAGGAAAATGCCTAAATATTGGGGTGGCAGAATTTTGCTCCGCACTGGCCGGGTGAAACCTTCTCTTATTACTAAAACGCAGTTTTTCAATCATTTGGAGTTTAACACTTCCTGCAAAAGAAGCAAGCAGTTTTAGGCTCTAACCTATTGCATTCTGTCAATGGAAAAAAAAAATCTGGAATATTACTGCTCAGGCGTGTTAATACCAGTGGAGAGTAAAACGCAGGATTGAATTACACTAGCTAATTTTAATACTTGAAAAAAAAACAAAGAAAATGACAGAGAGAAGAAAGGTAATTTTAAAAAAAGTTGATAGTATACAAAATCAGCCTATCTGGGGCCTGTTTCATAATAAAGTACAAACTAATACTATTAGTATTTTAGGTAGTACTTTGTACTATTTCGAATCAAAAATACAAAACACAAGTTGTACTTTCGGAAGTACAAGGAATACATCGGAAGGTCACACTATGTTTGCTATCGTTATTAGGCTTATAAACCGGGAAAATAAGTTACATATGAGCTGTCTTTTCTAATGTTAGGTTGTTTAACGGTTTCTTATATCCACAATACATACAATTGTCTTAAATCATAATTGATATGTTAGTTTTGTAGTTTCAGTTTACTTGTTTATATTCCAATGATGGTCTTAAGTTCAATTTATGTGACATACACTTTTATTGTGATTTCGTTATGTTCTTTTTACTGAATCAAGTTATTTTACGTCATCATCTCAGAATAGCATTTAAATAAATTTATTATATCGTTAAGATTATCTGTTTCTGTTTGATTTAAAGTGTTGTGTTTGTACCAGATTTATTCAGTTGAAATACTGCATTATTATTATTCAATTTTATAAATTATTTATTATAGTTGTGTATATTAACTGTGAATTTTTATTACATAATGTTGTATCTTGTCTTATATAACTTGTTTCTAAGGGTTTTTAATTATTTTATTTGGTACTTTATAGTTATTATCATTCTATTATATTTATGTTTACTCTTATTTGGAAAATAAACACAAAATCAATACTAAAAAGTAATCTTTATCTATTTGCTTATTTATTTTCTTATACCTTCAATCGTATTTACCTTCCTTCTGTAGGTTTTTGATTTTCATTAGAAAGGTATATACATATGTTATAGGTGTAAATATATATACTTTTTATAAACCTATAACACAGTACATTTACTTCTTAAAGAGACATAAAATTGTCTAATTTACAGATATAATTAAAGGTTAAATAGTATAAAAAGAGTTACGTTAATCTGTAACATTATTATTGTAATTTTCTTCCATAAATTACACAAACACACAACTTATTATTACTATCATTATTGCAATTGTATTTAATTATGTTTATGTAGCTGGAGTCTGTGGTAAAAATGGCTAATGTAGAATGTTTTTTTTACTGAGGCATAGTAGAATAAATAAATAAATAAATACTAGCTCACCTCTGTGAGAACTCTCACATTAGATATTTTTTTTCCCTCTCTTTAATACTCTGTGAGTATAAGATATATCATGGAAAGATTTATATTCATAAAATAATATAACTATAAATGAAAATGTAAGGAAGGCCTAATCAACATATACAATTGGTAAAGCTACATACTTTATTATAACTATTTTGGAGTAACACTTTACACAAAAAGCAAGGACCAGATTTATATGTAATAGCAGTGTTGTTTTCATTAATAAATATAATCTCTTGAAATTCAAACTGTTTTATTTAAATTTAACAATAATATATTCTATTAGATTAATTTATACTTCACATATGTCTCGCATCACAAACTATTCACAATCCTCCCAGGACCTACACCTTTTTAGCAGCACTTTTGAAACATTTACTAGCTTGTCTAATACATACTACTTTAAAGGAACACCTTATCTTAAAAAAGTAGAGGTCAACATAAGAGCTTTTTATTTGGAGAAGGTTACATATTCATATCAGTGCAAGAGAATGAAACAACTTATTTGTTACCTCTTATATTCAAAGGGAAACAAAAAATGAAATTTTTATCATATAGGGTGTTTTTTTAAGTATAATGTACTAGACTAGTAATAAAGTATTGAGTGTAAAAAAATTTTTCATTAATTTCACACAACTTCAAAGCTGAAATTGTTCTTCACTCTGTAAGTTTTTTTTTTTCAAGGAATGGTCTCTTCAACAATATTATCATTAAATTCTTGATCTTCAGTACTAAATTATAAATCTTCCATCATTTTTTGAAAAAGTAACTAATTAAAACAAAACTCACATAAACAACACAAACACTATTATTAACTCTTAAAGATAACACAATTAACTTTATGCACTGTTAACTGGTTCTATGATATTACTAGTGAATTGAGATTGAAACGTGTACATTAAAATTTTCCGATTTTAATAATTTTAGCTTGTACTTTCTTATAATAAAAAAATATATTTTCAATTATATTCTTTTGTCTTGATATTTCGGAATTGTTCCACTTCAAAATACTGATAGTGAATCTATAACATTAGCTACCTATTATACGGTTTTGTTGATTATTGTTATTAATTATTCACGCCGTTTTGTCAATTTTAGCCACTTTTTACGATATCGCTCTATAGCACTATATTAAGTCTCCTTTTCCCGTTTTAAGTAATTGTTTCGAAAGTGATTGAAATTGGTAGATGACATACGACATCTTTCATTAATTTCATCTTATAATTTCAGAGCTGACACTGTTCGTTTTTCTTCTCGAGATGTTCTTTCCAGCAACACTAACTTCCATATACGCTATCATTCCAACATCTTCATTATTGAACAATAAATCGTCCAAAAGTTTTTGAAAAATAACTAATTAAAATAAAACTCACATTAACAACA
Organism: Halyomorpha halys; assembly: GCF_000696795.3. NCBI lineage: Eukaryota > Metazoa > Arthropoda > Insecta > Hemiptera > Pentatomidae > Halyomorpha > Halyomorpha halys. The sequence goes on from NW_027114029.1 coordinate 819,623, forward strand.
CTAACACTATTATTAACCCTGAAACATAACTCTGTCAACAGTTAACTTGTACTATGATATTACAAGTGAACGTAGACTTGTACTAAAAGTACAAGGAAATAGGTGTATATTCACAAAATTAGTACAAGTAAACACTTGTAGAAATGACTTGTACTTTGTACTTACAATCATTCTGTTCTGTCTTAAAAGTTTTGATTATTTCATTGATCCGACAATAATACAATTTTAAATTGTTAATCAATTCAGTAGTTTCAATTATATTATTTTGTATTGAGATTTCGGAATTTCCCCTCTTAAAAACACATTTTTAGATCGGGTAAGCCTTTTTTTCTAAAGCTAATATTAGATTAGTGATTTGCCTGCTATTTTATGGTTTTAGTTTGATGTCGTCAGGAAATGTATGAAACAACGGTGCTTTTCGTACTTGATACTTTATCCCTTGGTACTCTAGTACATACTACTTTTTAAAAAAACACCCCTACATGATGAAAATTTAATTCTTAAAACTTTTTTTGAACGCATTAACAGCTAAACGGTTTCACGTTCTACCAATGTTATGAATACATAACCTTCTCTTATGTTTACTTGTACTTTTTCAATAGTACAATAGGACTAACTTCTCCCGGTGCAAGTAATAGCCTTGTACTTTGTAACTTGTACACCTGTACTTATTTACTAATACTATCAGTTTCATTATGAAACAGGGCCCTGGTGTTTACCAGCAGCAAATAATGTCATATCACTAAATATACAGATGATATACGAGAAGATGGTTGACTGCACCCCCGGTCAAAGTGAAACACAAATAATTTGGTGTAACCTATTTAACCTAGCTGGTGTAACCTATTTACAGATAATATAGCTCAGATACCTCATGCAGGCCCTCTCGGCAGGAGAAAAGCAGCGCTGGGACAGAGAGAAGAGGAAGCTGGACTACTTACCGTTTACAAGGAGTAGAACAATATTGGAAATGCGAGAAGAAAGAAAATTTCGGAAGTTGGATTACATAAAGCAAGGAAGAAAAGAAGAGACTGTGATAAGCACTCCACCTTCTATGCCATCACTGACTGATTCTGAAACATTTTTGGTACCTGTTCATACTGAGCTTTTTGGTAACGTAAGAAGTAGGAGAAGGTTGTTGAAAAAAACGCAATCGCCCATCCAAATTTCTCAAATATTTTCAACTCAAAGTAGGTAAGTGGATGTTGTGTAATGCGCGCATTGCACCGATTTTTTTCTAATGAATTTCTCTTCAAAATCAGCGGATAATATATTGATAAAAATTTCAATAAAAATTTTTTTTTTCAGTATTGTTTTTGAACATTGAAAAACGGCGTGACAATCATTATTTCTATTCTGATACTGTTATAAAAGGAGACTGACTAACATAGTTTACCTTTGTCTTTACGTTAATTCATCTTCGCATTTAGCAGGTTATATCACTGCTCCCGAATAATAATGACGCATCTGTAAAAGTTTGTGAAATTGACTTTATTGTGACTTGAATTGACTTTATTAAGTGGAGGACTCCAAAATGAATTTACTAGATGTATGTAAACCAATCAAGTTATTCTTATAAAAGTCCTGTGGCGAATTTTTAAGTACAATTATGCAGACTTACAAACATCTAGTAAATGCATTTTTGAACTCACCAAAACAATAAAGTCAATTTTACAAAATTACAGATGATTATTCTTCCGGACCTGCGATATGTTCTCTCCATTTTCTTGTTCAATTTAAAAAAATTTAAATAAATTATTTTGCAAGTTATACCTTAAATAATGTTCATAGTCTTCTTTATATATATGAGTATTACCGAATTCATCCAGTATTAAGTCTATTTTGATTGAATTCACTCATGACATTGTTGAGGTATTTTCAAAAGTATTTTAAAAAAAAAGAAAAAAAAAAAAACCTAGCCCGAAAACTGACAACTGGGCACAAAGAATTTCTACGAAGGTCATATGGTAGTGAATGAAAACTTTCAAACCGAAATTTGACATAAATGCTTTTGAATTATGATAATCTTGGAGACGTCAAATGGTCAAACAATAATAGAATGACCCATGTAACTTCCTAATATACGCAAGTTTCAAGGTAAGTATTAAGGAGTAAAAATAAATTCGAAATATTATGTCTACTTCAATATTTCCCTTGCATAGGGTCATGTATGAACCACGTCAAGCAATTAATTTAAACAGTTATGAAAGGCCACGCTTCTATTTCGAAGGGCTGCTAAAAATACTATTATATGTTTATATTACATGTACACTAATACATTATGAAACCATGTTCAAGATTTTAAATGCTGAAGAAGCACTACCCTAAAAGGATTTAACTGATAGGCCCAATGGCAAAGAGTGCACGTTATAAACAAATGTTCAGAGAAAAGAAAATGTTTATGGTTAGTTAAGAAATGTCATCATTTAATATTCTTTTATAAAGTTTAATCGAAAAATTAATGTTGATGGAGTAATTATTGTGTAGTTTTGCAATTAGATATTAGAATAACCACACAGAACCGAAGTTGGATATGGAATATATTCGGAACTGCTCCACGGAATCGAACGTTATATCAAACTGAGGGAAGCAAGTTAATTTTTAAGAAATATTGAGGTTGGAAGGTAAAAAAAAACATTATATACATACAACAGTACGAGTAAATTACCTAATATTATTTTTATTCTAGTTTTGATATAGTTGATCTAGATTTTCTTCCCCTAAATTGTGTCTAAAGTAGATTTAACTGCAAATAATAACTGACATAACAACGTTATTATTTTCAATATTTTATTTTGTATTTATTTATTAAGAGGTGAAGGTGGATATAACAATGATGTGACTAGAAAATAAAGTGAAATAAAACTACTGCCTACCTATAATACTACAATACTAAAACATCTACATATATATTTATTTATACTATTGAATTTTCAAAAAACCTATTCCTTTTTAGTGCAATAAGTTCTAGCTGAATCGCGCGTGTGAATATGTTACACGCACTACTTTTTTCATCCAAGCTAATTGGATAAAATAATTACCATAAACTATATTATAAAAAACATTCATAACTACATTATTGTTCAAACAGAAGAAATTTTAAGTAATAACCAATAATTATAGGAAATGTCAAGTAATTCTAAGTAAAGTAAAAAGCTATATACGAATAAACAGAATTAATTGAATCAGAAGGTCGGAACCGAGATTTAAATCTATATTTAATTTGAATACATATTTTTATAATCACTAACTTGGGTTTTGAGAGCGTTGAATTTTTGAATCCGATGCTGGAAACTGCCATCTAAAATATTCACTCTCGCCATTTCTGCAATCTGTAATAAAACATATTTTTAATAAACTACTGTAATGAGTAGATAACACATTGCAAAAAACCATTATGTACCTCCAAAGGTAAACTCGAAAACTTAAAATCACTCCATTGTTAAAAAAAACAAAAAACAATTGATAGAATCAACGATGACTAATTAAAGCTCTTAAAACTGAATATACTAGACTGAAAATTGCATTACTGCTTCGCGGCTCAATTACTACTGCTGCCAACCTCATTTGCACTAAACAAATATATATAAGAAAAGATCGGGAAATATTTTCCTAATTTTACATAATATTTATATAGTCATAAAAAAGATGAAAAAAAAATTAAAACCACAAATTAATCATGAAAATAAAAATAAATAAGCAGCATTAAAAAAAAAAGTTTACTAAATTAAACTATTTTTCCCTCAAATTACATTCATGGCATTGAATATGAGCATTTCTCATTATGTGGACCAAGTGAATTTTCTTTACTTTTATTCTTCTACACCTTACATGTATATTGATTACATAGTTAGTAACAATTATCAGATCTGTTTATTGTTGACTAATATTATTTAACAATTAATGATGTTAGTCATAAAGTGATATATACTTTGATTAACAGGCAAGACCCAAAGGAGAAGGACTGACGCCATACCAAGGGAAAAAAAGATGTTTCGGAGAATACAAATGTCCCAAATGTAAAAGGAAGTGGATGTCTGGAAACAGCTGGGCAAATATGGGTCAGCAATGCATCAAGTGTCACATAAATGTGTACCCACACAAACAGGTATAATAAAAGCTTATGCATGTTTAGCCATTCTGTAATTAAATTCTGCAATTAACTTAATTTGTATGAGCTATAGAGGCCATTAGAAAAACCAGATGGCTTGGATGTATCTGACCAGTCCAAGGTTCACCCGCAACACCTTTGTGAAAAATGCAAGCAGCTGGGTTTTTATTGCAGAAGGGATCACCCTTACCCCTAAGCTCATGTAAGGACCATTAATAATATTTATTAGATTAGAATTAAACAGAAATTCAAACAAGTTTAGAAATAAATAAATTACAAAAGAGCATTTTGTGAAGTATAAAGAAAGTGGAAATTGGTTCTAAATTTTGGTTGTATCAATTTTGCTGATAATTTTAGTTTTCCCAATATCAATAATATTCATATTTTCAAATTTCACAAAAATCTTGAAAATATGAATACCAAAGTTCTGACTAGGAAATTTATTTAAATGAATGTTTTATCCAACACTCAATACTTTAAAATATCAAGCATTTATATTGCTGATGCTGTCAGCTAAAGCTCTCAAAAATATATATTTACTAATTCTTCTGTATTTTAAGTGGAATAAATACTTATTCAAGCAGGACATTGGGAGAAGCATATTGAAGACATCCCAATTATTTTAATTTGCATTGTATTAATTATTATATATTAATGTTTAAAATTAATTCATTTTTTAAATATACCAAAAATCATTAATTGTTCAAATTCCAAAACTTTTAGTAATCATAAAATTAGGTTTCTGCAAATAATTATAAAATAGTTTAATTTTCATCCTTCGAATTTAATTTATTTGTTCATTATTTTGAATGATAAATTAAAATTTATAATGAAGCGAGCTGCAACTATTTAAAAAAATTTTTTTTCTTTTTTTCAGGAAATTCGGAAATACCTACCCAGAAGGAAGCCCTTTCCTTTCGTTTATTTCTGTCCTTGTGTTTGTGCCAAAAAGTTAATATTATTTAGCGAGTAAAACTATTGTGATAAAACTTGCCAATATTTCGTTACTTAAATTATTTAATATAGCAAAATATAATATAAATTAAGAACATGTATGTATAAAATATGAAAGACGTATTAAAGATGTAAATTTTGACAGTCTCATATATGTATATATGGTATCAAATTTATAAGACATATTCATAGAAAGAATGTCATAGGTAATAAAATGAGAAAATATATAAAAATGTGGAATTTATGACATACGTAGCAGTGAACAATTAAAATAATATAAATAATAGGAATCAAAAAATAAAACAGTAAATTTTTTTGGTTGATACCATTAAACATTTAAAAACGTTTTTAGAGACATAAATTACAAAATGCAATTAGAGAAATTTAAGGAAAAATACTTCCAGATAATTATATAATGTTTAATGTTGCTTACATGAATGTTTACTGTTTTATTTTTTGAATCTTAGCAATTTGACATTGATATATAATATTTTCAAGTCTTTTTATACAATATAGGTTGGGAATATGTTGGAAAAAGAGAAAAAATGTCAATTCTGAAACAAATTGTAACGATTATATTAGGCATAATAATATTAACTAGTCCTCAATGTTTGTTCCCATCAGTCAGTATTATCTACATTGTTTTGTTTTTCATTTTCCTATAATGAGATTTTAAATATTTATTATATGCCATTTACCATGGATGTTAAAAAAAGTTTTTTTTTTATGTTCTATCCTGTTAAAAACTGTGAAATAAAATTATAGTTTATATGAAAAATAATATTAATGCCTGGATTAAACCCTATAAAAACTGATTAAATTAAGTGATGCGTTAATTTAAAATATACAAGTGATCCATTTTTTGTTTAGTAATCTTTAAGCTCTTGTCTTGGTTCATAAAATTTCACAGTGAGCTATACGAAATAAAGTGATAAGTTCATGTTTCATAATATGGTACATAAATATTGTACTACTCTTTCCATCTTAGTTGGATAACACAATGGCATCTTATGATGAATTAAGCCTAATTAGCAACAACAAATATATTTAGATACTAAAAATATAATAATTTTATCTTTAAAATTAATTTTTATTGTATAGGAAGTTAGTTATAACTTTTATTTTCTGATCAAGCCATTTGACATCCAACAAATGTATTTTTCTTTACTAAAAATGAATCTATCATAACCTTTAACTGAGAAGGTGAGAATTTCAGATGTTTCTGAATGGGTAAGGTTTCAGGCATCCCTATTGTTTTTTTTTTTTGTTTTTTTAAATTATTTAAACCAACATTTTATAATTTTAATTAAATTCTTTAACTACTAATGGATATACAAATATGAATATTATTGGTTTTGAAAATTAACATATTTACTATAGAAAAATATCCTAAATTTCAATGTTTCTTGTTTGCAAACAGATACAAATTTTTGCTACTATTTTTAAGCCAACAAATTCAATTATTGCATTTTTTAAAAAAATTAGTCTCAAAAATTAGAAAAAACAACAAATTTTCGATTCAAGCATTCCTTGCCAAGCCACTCCTAATATGTACCCATGTATGTATCCAGAGGTACAATAACACATGAAATAACAACCCAAATATAGTTCATACCAAGCAACAAGTCATCTTGAAGAATGACTGAAATTAAACAAAGTTTAGAATGGATATGGTGGGACGAGTTCTAAGTCTACAAGCATCAACTTTTGATTTGACTATCACTTTCTCTCCAGCTTAAGGTTAACTAACAATGTATGAATCCGCAGAAAAAGTAGGAAGCACCCATTTTACAATTTCTTTAAAAGCATACCTCAAAATTCAAAATTCTAAGAAATGTGAAAAAATTTGTTCTGGGCCCATTTTCTAAATAGTTTTCAAAAATAAAACCCCTGACAATGTAGCATCAGTTCCATTGTTAAAGATACCTATTTCTTTACTCAAAAATAGATGTTCCACTACATCTGGGAAGCAAAAATGTATAACCCAATCAAAAAAAGCTACCATCAAAATATTTTATTTATTTATAACTAAAAATGAAAGAGTACATTAAAAACATGATTATTAGGTGATGAAATGTCATACCTTGCAGTAATTTTACTTACTGCATCAAATGAGAAAACAATCAACTTGATATGTTATTAACTATTTTTTTTATTGAACAATATTATTTGGTTGCAAATTTTGATCTCATACAATGACACTAATTTTTATTTTTTGCCTCCAGATCATAATAAAAAGACAATAATTTTTAATTCTTATTTTTTGAATATTTCGGAGACACTGTCCCCTTTTCATCATTTAATTTTTCAATTTATTGTTGGGGAAGATAGAAATATCCACCAATTTTTTTTTTTGTTAAGAACAGTAAATGACCAAATGCACTTTTGCAGATTAATATTTTTGACTCGCCCAACAATATTGGGGTATGAGGAAAAGGACATAGTACCTATCCTCCAAATATTGAAATATGTCAATTAAACACTATTTTGTTTGTATTATAACCAGGATTTTGAAAAGCAAAATCCAAATCAATAACAATTCTGATCTTCATCAGGGGTTCTCAAAGACTGGAAAACATCTTCTAATTCATTAGTATTTTTAGAAATGTAAATATAGCTTTTACGAAAGAATTGGAGTTGAGAAAATTTATTAAAAATTATAAACAAACAGTTAAGGATAAAGTAACCACGTAACACAAATTAACTTTATTTTTTGGTATATTATTCATTTGATTATACATTTTCATAGGTGCTCTTCTACTTCACATAGAGTAAAACAACTAATAAGATAAAGAATTTATTTACAGTCAGTAATCGCACAAAGTAATACTGATAATATATCATTTAGAAGATTTCATCATAAATATAACTCCAAGAGAAAAACATTGATAATTAGAGAAAGAATTTTAATACAGAATGATTTGATCACTATCAACAAATATATAAAACTAAATGAGAATTCTCTTATAAAGAAACTATCTACAAATTCTGAAATTTAAATTATTAAAATAAATTACAAAGTCCAAGCTAACAGTATCCTATAAAAAGGAAACTGAAAAGCTCATTTAAATAAATATGTCTTCATTATATACATTGATATTTACTATAATAGGAATGTGCTACTATAAATACCTTTAATTTAAAAATAATGTAACACTTAAAGTATTTAATTACAATATAATTTTAATTTTAGATATATTCCAATTGATAGTCGATACATTTAATTGCAAGGATAACAAATGAGAGACACTCTAGCCCATTTTGAAGGTAATTCATATTCGTATCACCTAACAAAGAAAAAAACATTAATATAGAATAACAATAATCAACAAACTAGGCTCTTCGTATTTCCAGCCTAGAGAAGTATATAACAAACCATAAACATTAACATATAAAACAACTAACATTAAAATATATCAACTTCATAGCTATTAAACTACAAACCTTCATCTTCATCAAATTTACCTACTTACATCTTGAAAGGTAAATTTCATAAAGACAAGTAAAACAATATGAGGTAAAAATAAACAAAAATTGGGCATAGCTAATGGTTATAAACAGTTGAAAAGAAGATAGGATATTAAATAACACATTACAATTATTAAAGAATGAAATTTACAGTGAGTTATTTCATCAATGAGCAATCAGTAATAGTGATATTATAAAATAAATTTATAAATCTTAAACATTAAAAAAATACAATTATTGAATTAGTTAAACATACATGTAGACAAATAGCATCGAGCACAAAATACTTTTTGTACTGAATGAAACATGTAAAGTTTACTAACTCCATTAAGGATTATCATTTAAAATTTTCACAAAATCTCTTTTAATATGAAGCTCATGAAGAAGTCGGAGGAGATATTACGGGAAGCTTTGGGGGTTCCATTCCGGCTGAGGCTAATAATAAAGAACCTCCAACTGAAACGGAATTAATCATTAGAAAATATTAGACACATTATTGATAAAATCAATGCAGGAATAAATTAAAAAATAAATAAATAAATAAAAATATTACTTTGATAATTGCACTATATGATTCTTAGTATACCTGCGGGTTGCTCAGAATTGTGGGTCATATTAGTTGGGCTTGAAGAGGACTAAAACAAAATAAAATTATTATTATAAAGTACATTTTATTCCAGTAGAGCTTCAATAACAGAGTAAAGAGCAATATTTTTGTTTTTAGAATAAAAATTAAATGTGTGTTTTGAATCTTATTATAAGAACATCAACTAATAAGTCTCTAAAAATGATACTCTCATTTTTAACTTCCATAAGCAATACAAGTATTCTTTCATCTAAATCAATACTTTGATTTAAAAAATAATAACCTACTACAATGCTGTTAAAGTAAACCTAAACTTTTTTTACAATATGATTATATTTTTTAATATAATCTATTATCTATTTTATATATATATGAGATCTGTATAATCCTCTGTCCAGGTACAGACTGTTTTGAACTGGGTATGACCATGTATAAACAGTTGATCTTAAACACAGGAAAAGCATTGGAGCACACCAATGCTCAAATGGTTAGAGCCATTTCATCAGCCTGTCAAACGAAGGCTGAACCCCATCAATATGAGATTATCGCTTCTATTCTCCATAACAGTGCCACAAAGCGAGAACATTAGTAATTAGTGCTATTCAAGAACACCCTCCTTTGTGGAATATCTAATATAAACATTATCACCAAATTTATGTACCAAGGAAACTGTGGGTACTGTTCAGGAAATAGGTACTTAGGGTAAGTTAATAAAAACATATTACCATTATTGAAGATTTACATATAACCAAATTTTTTCTGCGTTCGGATTCCTCATATAATAACGAGCATCCAACAACAATATTTAACAACATTAGTTAACCCTCATTTATGACTAACTAATTTTCTCCTTTTTGAAATGAAATGAAAAAATAATTTTACTCTGGGACATGTCCCCTAAGAATAAACGCATGGTTCATACATTAAGATTTTTGTCTGGCAAGCATTTACAAGTTTTCAGTAAGTAAAATGAAATTACATTGGGAAATCGGCTTGACTACTGTTTATAAAGTTAATCAATATATGTCTATTTATTTTATTACAATGATGCAGAGGTTTGGTTAGTATTAGGATCAGTTGGTTTTTAAGGAAGAGTAGAGGATAGTAAAGGAAGGAATGAAGGAGGCGCTTGGAACCAATAAGAATGGCCTTGGGTTTTTCAGCATTCAGGTTCAAATCATTGTTGATGCTTCATCATTGTAACCGCCCATCAATTCATTGCCAACCAAATCATTGTAAACGCCTATGTGTTAATGCTGTCAATATCATCTTGTATCTTTTGGATGGCCTCAAGCATCTCGGAGGGATAGAAGGACAGATAGATTTGGAGATCGTCTGCATATAGGTAGTATTGTGCGTGGTGAATGGAATCAGGAAGATCGTTGATATAAAAGGAGAAAGGGGTTGATGAAAGTGAGGACCCCTGAGGAACACCTCATGTCAGAAGAAAGGGAGAGGAAAGAGGTTTATTCGGAATGATGAATGTTTAGGAACGATGAGACAGGAAGGAGAGAAACCACTTTAGGACATTATTTGACATGGAAAAGTTTTGAAGTTTATTGAGGAGGATCTTATAGTTAACTGTGTCAAATGCTTTCGAAAAATCAAAAAGAACTAAAATTGATATATGATGATTGGAGATCTTGGGATATTTTCAATAAAGTGGATTGTGTGGAATGTTGAGAGCGAAAACCGGATTGGAAAGGATTAAGGAGAGCTTTTTGCTCAAGAAATTATTAAGTTGGGAGTGGGCTACTCTTTCTAGTGGCTTGGCCAAATTGGATAAAATGTATATTAGCCGAAAGTCGAAAACTGAAGAAGGAGAAGGTACTTTGTTCAACAGTCAGACCAGGATTTTCTTCCAGACTTTGGGAAAAATGGAATTTTGAAGGGAGAAGTTATAAATGTGCAGAAAGACAGGAAGAACGACAAAGGAAGGCGACAAAGTTTGATGATCTTTAAAGGAATATTATCTGGACCGTAATCGTTAGTTCTGGATTTGAGGACTGCTGAGATTAAGTTATCTGAGAAAAATTTAAGAAATAAAAGTTATTGGGATCCAATAGGATTTCAGAAATGTGAAAAAATGAAAATTCACATAAAGTTGTTGGAGGAGGAGCAGTAAAGAAAGCATTAAGCTCGTCGAGATCAACTGGGTAATATGGACAGTATTTAGAGCTCATAACGGAGAAGTTCTTATGGATTTTCCATTTGGATTTAGGATCAGGAGCTTGGAATAGGATGTTGTGAAAGTACTGCTCCTTGACGTAAGGATGTTTGAGTAAGGGTTCGGAGGGACTTAAAGTTGAAATAGTGCTTTGAAATTTTGGTGTGTCTAACATAAACAGAACTTTTTCCCTTTTCTTTTTAGAGAGAAATTAATTGTCTTTATACTGGTAAAAGTAATTTTTCAATTTACAGAAATGTAAGATTAAAATTAATATTTTACTATTAGTCTGAATTTTCATTACACTTTTATTTTAATTTTTACATTTTTTAAATGAATAAAATTATTTTGATAGTATAAAATTGGTTTCTGGTTGCACTCATTGACCAAGAATATTATCATAAAAGAGGTCATTCTTAACCACAGAAGCTGATATAAAAACAAGTGACCTTCATCTTCTAAGCGGAAAGCATCACAATATTATTTTTTAATTAATTCAAAGAGATTACCTTTATTCAATATCTAAATATACTATACATTTTTTACAAACTAATTTAATCAATTTTTATGTTTACATAAAATTTTTTAAATGTCTGAAAGACGATATTTTTGCCAGGAAACTGAGATGAAACCAAGAAATTTCAACACATATTTTTTTAATTTATATTAAATAAAGCTAAACAGTTAGTTTGATTGTGCTAATATCAAGAAATACCAGTCAAATTTGAAAAACTCTTTTTATATTAAGATAGACCATTTATTAAGGAAGGCTTTAAGCTAAATAGCATCACATTACAACCCATAGGAACAGAGCAGTAACTGTGTAATAAAACACTTTTGTATGAATGTGGCCCTAATTATTCTTCATATAAAATTTTAATGTAAATGAATGAATGTTCATACAAAATTTCTATATGGGCAATTTGGACTGAGTCAACTTAAGAAAAGAATGTTTTCTCTCGGAAAATACTTTTAGTTCATTTTTTTTGGTTTTTTTGTTACCAGCTATTTTCTTTTTTATACATGAACTTCAGATTTTATTCAATTAATCAGATGTACTCATTCAAGTACCTACTTATCATGTGCATAAAACAGGCACAAATGTTTCAAATTTATCACGTATGAAACCATGAGGCACAGCTAGTTAATAATAAGAAGGCAACCAAAGTATAATTATTGGTAGTCTACGGCATATAATTATTAAATGAGAACTTATAACAATAAATTAGTATTTTTTGTTAAGCCATACCATGTCCTGATAGAAAAATTGGGCCGATGGGGGAGGGGGCTGATGCGGCATACTCGCAAATCCAGAGTAAACTGGGAGTTGACTTGATGGACCAATAGGTGTTGAAACCATCTGCAAATAAAAATTTTAATAATGGAAAGTATTATGCAATTTATAGGACTTTGTTTTCCAACAGAGCATAGTGCTAGATTATCAGCTGATCTAAAGTGGAACTAAAAAAGAACAACAGTAACAGTACCAAAAGGAGAACGGAATCAAAGATGGTTGGTAGAAGAATATAAAAGCCGGGGAAGATTTTTTTATTAACAATTTATTATTCAATTATAACCAAATACATTCATATAGTTACAACTCTTTATCAATTCATATCACATTTCCAACGTTTTGGCCAACTTGGGCATCATAAAGGACAATCTTAATTTTAATTTCACAGCTTTACAGTGATTATTAAAAAAATTCAGAATATTTAATAATTTAATAACCACAGAAATAACATTATCCAAACATGAAAAACGAAAAAAAAAAAAATAGCATGTAATGACAATGAAAAAAAAGTATACTTACTGAGCTATGCACCAAAAATAATTAATTTTGTTGATATTTTTTTTACTGAAAAAATTCGAATGGCCTATAACCTGAGCAAGCAAAAAGCCTGATTTCAATTGGAGGAACAGAATGGCAGTGCATAAAGAACGGACAAACAAATATTGATTTTTATATATTGGATAAATTCTTTGATTAGCAAATTATGTTATACTACTATATCATATACTATAATTTAATCTTATAATTTAATTATAAAAGAATTTTTCAGACTATATGGATATATTTTGTAATAACTGAATAATACAACCAGTCTCAAATAAGATATAAAAATATATGTATAATGAATTATTATTTATTCATTCTTGTTTCATTAAGAGTATTATCAAAAACTTCTTATGACATAATCAGACAGAACTATTAAGCAAAAACAAAAAAATCTCTAATGAAGACACTCACCTGTTCAAGGTGTGGGTAGACAGGTGCAGGGGGCTGCCAATTCTGTGAACCAACATTATTGTTAGTTGTAGGTCCGGATATTTCAACTGCTTCTCCAGGTCTAAAAAACGTTTTAAAATGTCCATTTAATTAATAAGAACCACAATAGACAAATAATAATATTATTATATTGTCCTCTAGTGACAATTTTTTGTTTAAAGAATCATTTAGAGGAGAATAATTCAAAAGTAATGAAGAAGTTTAATGAAGGACCATACGTGAAATTGACCAACTTACCCTCAAACATTATATTAATGAGAAACATTTAAGCTAAAAAAGATTTCTAAAGAACGCAAGAGACTACTTTGAGAAATTCTCAAAGTATGGTGTGGGAACAAATAAGATTTTAACAACAAATTTCTAGAAAATAATTATTCTTTATGGTATTAACATTTTATTTACTCTACTATAAGTTCTTATTTCTATAACATATTTATAAGTTAATTAATATTTTCAATTTGTTTCTAAAATGAATATAGACTGACTAGCAACTTAAAACAATTATGATTTTTTTACTCAAAAGTTGGAAACAGTAACTACTGTGCAAAAATGAATTATGTTGGTATCTAACCTACATATTTGCTTGAATAAACACGGTTTTCCATAAACCATAGGAAAATTGAAGTTTAGTCTATTTAAGTATCAATCTCATGGATAGTAAACTAGACAAAATTTGCTATATAGACAAGCAGAATTTATCTTAGTTAAAACCATTTGGAGGGAGCTTTCAGGTACATAATTAATGCCATATTTTGTTTTCTAGTGATTATCAGCCTCCTCTTGAAATAGAAATTTTATTTTATGTGCTTTTATGAAAATTTCATTGATTAACAAGTATAAGTTCATATTATAAACTATATCATAGTCAAGTTGAGATGAATAAGCTGAGATCTGCTGCCATTTATTTAAAAATATTTGGTGTGTTCACTCACACAACTTTGCACTTTGCCTCCTAAGACCAATACAATAATTCCTTCCTGTATCTTCAGTTATGTTGGTCCAATAAAGATTGTATTTTAATTTTTTGTTTTATATTATTTGAGATTTTTTTTTTTTTTTGCTTTCCTACAAACAAGCATCTGCAATATTCCAGGAGATTTTTAAAACATAAATAAACTAAAATTGAATGAGTTTCCATGGGAAACCGTGTTCATCAATGTTTAAATATTGTTGAAGTATACCCATAATTAAACATTACCAATTAAGCATATCTTTGCTAAATTTTTGATTATACTGACAAAAACTTTTTTTTTTTTTGTTTTACATAAGAATTCAAATACACAAACCTTCCCTACATTCAGAGTTGTGGAAGCAAAAAAGGAGTTTAATACATGTATTCATGTTCATATTTGGTTATCAATGTTCAAGAGTTGAAAATTTCTTAAGAAAAGCACTACACAAGTAAAAAATTTATATCCAAATTAAAGTTCTAAATCAAGCTAAAATGGTAATGCCACAAGAAAAAAAACTTTCCAAAATGAATATTCCTAAAATTGATACATCAATAACTAAGAAACTTGAAAAGATAAACTTTATCGAGGTTTAAGTAATTTTCAATAAAAATAAAAATCTGTCTATAATTCCAACAAAAATCATAATATCACTATACCAAAACATATTAAACCTGACAGGCTTAATAAATAACAAAATTAATTACTTAGGCATCGAGGGAGGTTGAGGTGGTGACTGTACAACTTGAGAACCTTGAGGTCTTTGCATTGTTGGCTGCTCAGTTTGGACGACTTCCGTATCACTTTTAGGGCTTTCTAGAACTTCCTTTGTTTCAAGTACATTGGCATCTACAACTTTTCATAATAACAAAAAAAAAATTGAATTAATGGGGTTTAAATAAAATAATTAACATTTTTTCATTATTTATACGTTCCATAAAATTTTTGTAAACAATCAATACCCTAAAAATTACCTGGTAGATGATCTTTGAATAGATCTGACTGAAGGTCAGGAAGGAATGAGCTAATCCGATCCCAAGTGACGACCCAGATCTCGTTGCGCCCATCTAATCCATTGAAAACACCAGCTGAGTCCATCACAAGCAAGAGGTTCTTTAATGATTCAGGAATAGCCTCATACTGCAAATTTCAATCCCATTAAATGTAAAATTATAAAAGGAATTTTCGTACTTCATGATTATAAAAAGTTAAAACGAACTTACAAGTAGGTCACTGTTGTCTGCGTGCATGTACTTATCCATATAATCAAGTATCGTGAGCCACAACTGTGCAAAACTAGGCAGAGTTTGCAGAGGAGACAGATGATGCAGGAACACCTTATACCACAAAAAAATATATTTTTACAAGACGTCATAACTTCATGAAATAAAACATAGGTAAACAATTATCACAAAACCATAGTTGAGCCATGATGTGAGGGCCAATCTTAATACCATTGCATATTGCTATCTAAGTATTGCTCTCCTGAAAAAAGAGTATCATATATTCCTTATTTATTACTGTACAATCAGTTCTAAGGAGTGGAGAAGCTCAGTAGGTAACACAATCAACTCCTTAATATAGTTAACCCAGGTTCAAGCCCAGCTGTAGAAAAATATAAATTTTCTGTAATATCAGCTACCCTTTGTCTCCAGATCCGGAGTTCCTTCTGGGGTGCATGACTGTTCTTAATAACTTAGATACCTGATCCAGATAAAAATATCAAGACAGAAACGAAAAGTAAGTTTCATAATACAGCGGAATCCAAATATTACAAAATGATTAGGATCGGATCAATTCCAGATAAAGCAAAATCTTTCTCAAAAGAAACTTAAATTACATAATAATGTGTGATCACATAAATAATATTATACTTGATCACACAATTAATGTTACAAGGTCTGCCTAAACATAACCAAATATGGAGACAAAATGAGAACTCGTAATGCTGCTTAACTGTCCCAATAACAAATACATTAAGTAAGGAAATGAATGCTTGTAGATGTCAACAACTTGTCACTGTCTCAGATGAGACTAAAGATGAAGCAGATGGAGGACAGTAAGCAGAAGGTAACCAATTCAGATGCCGTGGATTCATTTCATGTAGTACCACACTAAGTAAAGAAACACTCCTTAGCGACTGCAATAAACACCATTTTTTGGATGTCCTGGCATAATTTGGCTTTAACGGAGAAGTATTTCTCTTTTTGATATAAAAGTAACATATTTTTTCTAACCTAAGTAGTTCAGTAATTATGGAAATAGATCAGTAATTTGTTTAACTTGGAATTTTCAGAAATACAATTTATATTACATAGTACAAGTATGGTTTTATTTTAACCTTAGTTTTCTTAGAATCCCAAATAATATACCCTAATTTTGGTTTCCAATAAACCAGACTTTTGGACTAGTAAAGTTTGTACTACCAAGATTCCATAGTATACATAAATTAATAGCTTATTTGGGGTCTTTGAATGCACATATAACAATTCTTGAATACTTATGACGTTACATTGTTTGTTTTCTGGCATATTATATAATTTTTTACTGCATAGAAAATCTAGTTCTTAATGACATTTTTTGGTTAAAATAGGTATGATGTCAGTTTTAAAAGTTTCTCTTGGTAATATATCTATTTTAAATGTGAAATAATATCCCAAACAAGATTAACATACTTTGGAAAGTACAGTGGCTGCCCTTATCCTTGTTTCTTCAATCGCTGGAATATTAACTGCTAATAGAGTAGAGAGGAGTGGAAACAGTACTTGGGTGAAACATTCTTCCCATTCCTCCCCGGACAAAGATTGCAAATCTTGCATGAGAAGTGCTCTTTGCAGATAAGTTATCGCCGACATCCTTACCTAAAACAAACACCAGTTTTTAATCCTTGGAACCATTTAAAAAAAAACAATAAAAGTTTAGAATAAATTAAATTATCTTACAGCTCTATTAGGGTGTGAACAAAGCCTGGATATGCCTTGGAGAAGAGGGCACCAACCTGGAGTCCAGTAGGAGGGGTTTACCACTTCTTTCTGTCCAGTCTCTTCAGCCCACCATCGGAAGATCTGAGCTGTCCTTGTGTGAAGGGTATGCATCAATTCTAAAAGCTGCAAAATTGTATAAACAGTTCATTAGAACTAATTTTATAAGAATTAAAGGATGCCCTACTTAAAGGTGTAACTTAAACCACTGTAGGTAAGTTGCAGAAAAATAAAATTGAATGATAAATATAATAGATTAAAAAGAAAAAAGTAGTTGAAATAGTAAAAATAATGACCTTATTTACTTGAATGATATTTTAAAGTGAAAATTATTTAGAAAAAATAAACAATTAACAATTAATTTAGTTTTGCAATATAATATGGATATTTTGGAAAAATACTATGACCATTGTCTTGAAGTGGAGTGACATTAAAATATGTAGGATGAGTTTATAATTGGTAAGTATTTTTATGCTTCATTTTCAAAAATGTTATTCTTATTTCTAATTAAATTCATTTAGTCGTGTTTACTTACTATATTTAGTAATGTCACTTTTGTATTACTTAGTTATGTTTGATTATATCAGAGACTATATAAAACATAAGTTCATTATTTAAGTCCACTAGAAATAATGGAGCACTTTTACAGCCGTGGTTGTGAAGGCTGAGCATATTAAGGCAGTTACCCAGCATCCTCGAGCTGGAAGATGATGGAAATTCTAATCAGGCTTGGATATTATGGATGGTGAACCCACACAGTAAATCTAAACCCCTTCACTCTAGTTAGAATAGATCTCATATTGTAAGATAGGAAACCCACACTTACTGCCCTAATAGGAAATAAATAAGGAGAGTAATAAATAATAAGTAAAAAATTGGAGTAAGTAATAAATGAAAAAAAAACTTTTTTTCAGCTATTTATTTATCATTGTCTTTCTTTGGGGAAAAGTGTAAATGTAAGGCATGAAGTTGGCCCTTGCATTCTTGGGATATTCCTCCATCTCAAAATTTTAAACAAAATTCAAACATTCTTGAGTTTAGCTATATATTTTTAAAATTTAAAATGATCAAAATATATTTATACTTTGCTAATACGTTTACTTTTTCAGATTTTATTTTAAATAAATAATTTCTGATCAATTAGTAATTTTCATGGAAGTCACATCAATAACCCAATAAGACATATTGAAGAATAGAGAACAGGGAGCTTATTTCCAATAGGGCGGAAGGACATGAACTCACTTATACATAATGAAATAATAGTAGACCATTGTTGTTGGTTAAATTCGACTCTGTAAAGTGTTTCATATTTGTTGCAACCTTGATGAAAAAGTTGCAGAAACTAGAAGAGAATCAATTGGTAGAACAATACAAATTGACACTTTATTTTTAACTATATATCACAATAATAATTAAACTATTGAATAAATTAACAAGATAAGTAGAATATCTATTTGGCAGTAAGTGAACAGAAATATATTTCATTTACTATATTGCTAACTCAATTAGGCACTTATAGATCATGACACCTCTTAATTATAATTATAAAAACTTTCTTTATAATCTACTTAGCACTGAGTGAACAGCGACATAGCCTACTAATATTGATGATGCATATCATCAGTCAATTTCATAAAGTTTTACATTTACGTCATTATGCTTCCAGAGCAAATATAAAATAATTTAAGAATAAACACAGTTCATTTAATTAGAACATATGTCTATCTAAAATAATTCACACCATATGTTTAGGTGATTATTTGATAATGCCTGTAATGATTATAAAATATTGTTTAACCAGCCAATTAAAATGAAAATGCCTACTAAAATAAGGAGCAACCAACATTGTTCAATTATTTTAATATTACATAACACATAGCTGGAATCTGTTAACAATAAAAGAAAAACATTTCTAAATGTAAGTGTTTTTTGTTTTAAGTATTATGTTTTAAAAAGTGCAGAACAAAAGAAACTTTAAAAACCACATCTCATGAACTTAGAACAACTGACAAGAAATATTTTATATATGAATAGTGTTAATAACACAGGTCTACATCTAAAAATTTGATTCAATATTTTTTTCTGATCTTAATGGTGAGCTGACACCTAAAATGACCTCCATTTGCTAACACCACATACATATTTAGGGGCCAATCCATGATTATGTAATACCAGTTTTGTAACACAAAATTCATGAAAATGTCTCCTAGGATACTCCAATCATCAACTTCAAATAGTTATGGAATCCAAAAGACATTAAACTATACCAAATGACACTAATTAAATTTATTTTCGCAATTCAAATTTGAGATACAATACAAGGTATTTATAATTATTAAAATAGAATCGAGTGAATTTTTATTGCCATAAAATCTAGAAAATATCTGCATTATTATTATCATCAAAATAGAGAAAACACATTTTTCCAACTGTATATAAGTGTGCTCAATTAGTAAGGTTTCTTCTGCTACAACTATCAGTCTATTAAAATGAACCATCAACCTAACATTTTAAATAAAAGTTCCCTAATTTTTATTAAGTTTTCCATTTCTGAAATTCATCGTTGATACATAGAACTTTCCATTATGCCTTCCTGAAATCAACTGTATTACAGCTTTTATATATCCATTAAATACATATAGTATTTCATGAATTGTTTTTATTAGTTTCCTAAAAATCAACAAAAACTTAACTTAATACAGGGACCAACCAGGATCCATTTTACATATCCTTCTTAATGGTATTTCTTAATATATTTATAAAATAAACTTAAAATATTATGAATTGTAGCTGGTAGGGCAGCCCATAGCTCAGTGGTTAAGACACAGTCTTACCAATTTGATGTCTATTGGCGGTGCCGGTTCTAATCCGGCCTGGGGCGTTGACTTTTTTCATTGAGTGGCGGTCCCACAAAATGAAGAACTTTGACCCCCCAACCATGGTTAGGCAGTATAGGACTCCAATGGAAGTCTTGGCCGAAAAAGAAAAAAAAATAATTGAATTGTAGCTGAAAATTAGTAAGATTAGTCTTAGAATCAACTACTATAGTAAAAACCTATTTTCAGGAAATAAATATGATTTATTTTAAATAGATTGATGGAAACTGGAATCCCTCTGCAGAATGAGCTAGACGATGATGTACAAGAAGACAATGATAAGAGTTCAGGAGAAGCAAAATGGGAAGAAGACTCAAAGAAAGATGATCTCCTCCTACCACCAGCTTCAGATGATCCCGATGATCAAACTTATTTAAAAGTATCATTATTAGACTACCTATGTTGTCGAAAACGTCCTACCCAATTCAACTTTTAATATAACTTATAATTGAGATAATTATGAAATCAATGTTAAACAAAGGTGTTAATTAAATAATAATATTTAATTTAACAAACTATGATAATTCAGAAAAAGTAAGTTTAAAAAAAAAATACTACTAAACTATTTTGATTAAAATAAGTAAAAGAAAAATCTTTATCATACATTATTAATGTGTTTAAAATATTTAAATATATATTAGCAGCTATTATTTATACAATAAAGAAACTTGTTTATATCAAAAATATAATTTATTCCAACTTGTTTAATATAATTTCTATAACATATCTTTCATAGAAGCTACTTAGGTTAAATATTTCTTATTGTACTAAATAGTAGTAATAAATTTTATAAAACAAATTGAAACCTTTGAAAAAAGTTTTAATTTATGAAACAACATAACACATAAATTGAAATATTTAACTATTAATTTCATAATATAAATTGCTTAAATTTTAAATAAATAACACCATTTAATTTTTTCAAAATATTTTAATCCATTTTTTTAGAAACCAGGAATAATTCAGAGTAAAAAATAATGAGGTAAAATAATATACCATTTCTTAACAATAAAAATGAATACATAAAATTAAAATGAACAAAAAACATAGAACAATATATACAAGAGTTATGATACTATATGTATTAAATATAATAAATAAAATTATAGAACAAGTTCTGATACTATATTTATTAAATATTTCCAAGATGTCCTCCAAATGTTCTATCAATATGCTTTTTACTTGATTTTTCATATTTTACCTTTCAAACATCCACCAAATGGTAGATGAATACACCCACTTGAATACAATAAAGTTAATGTTAGTTTTAAATTTATTCTAGCCATGATTATAATATTTATGATTAAACAAGTTCACTTTATTTTTGGAACAGACAATTGACATGTTAAAAATTTATATGTCTCATTGAATCACATTCCAATTCAAAAACACATAGAACAGGAGTTGATAGAGTCATGATCAACTCTAAATTAAATGTTTCCTTTCTAGAGCTAAATGCATTACGTTCTGTAGTCACCTTTATATCAGTTAACAGTTGAATGTTTTAAAAACAAATTTCTAAATTCGGACACAAATTTCTTTTTAAAAAATCAAATTATGGACTTTTCATTTTTTAACAAATATCAGTTTGGCTGTATAGATGAATATTTTAATGTTACATGCATTTCTGTCCAAATAACTAAGTTTCGCAAAATGGGCTAAGTGGATGTGGTTAAGCTAGCTCAAAAAACGAAAAGCTGTACTAAACAGAAATTACATATTTAAGGTGGGTATATGCCTGGGGTACGACAGCAACTTTTTGCTGAAATCAACTGACCGGAAGTGCCACTTTATAGAATCGATTTTCTCCAAAACGGCTCTAACGATTTTGTATAAACTTGTTGAATCAACGAGCAATTATGTGCTCTTTAATATCAGATAAATCTTTTCCTCATTGAGATAGTCTAACAGGGCTTAGCTACTGAATTTTCAAAACAAATTTTCTCGAAAGTACCTTTAATTTTATTATTTAAAAAAAATAACCAGTTCTCATTGTTAGTACCCCGCACCAGATTTTTAGTATTTCCACCATCCCTATAAATATAAAAATATCGCCACATTCACCTCTAATTAAAAAAAAAAATTTTATATGTACAAATATTTTCTATTTCTTCACATTCAGATTAAAGAAACATGAATATGGAATATGGTTTGGTTGTCTACACAGTCTATTGAAAGTAACTATTTATTTTAAAAATGAAAATATTCTATCAAAATATTGGATAAGTAATTTATTAGTGAATTGCTAAGAATAAAGTACATGTTATCAACTACGTCATGTCACATCTTCGATAATTTGTCTCTAGTATAATGGCAATATATTAAAAATACTAGAAAATAATGTCATCAGACAAATATTTATAACCATTTGCACCATCCATAATTCTTATCTATTTGTACTATTACTCATTCCTATACATTTCACAGTCTATACAGATTAAAAAACAAAATATTTTCCACCAAAAAATTATTCACCATTTATTTATTTTTATTTTTTTTTAAATTAAATTCAAGAGCATATTTGAGACCTATAATGTCTAGGGAAAAATAAAATATATTTCTAAACATTTTTTATTTCACAAATTTTTGTTTAAATCTATTAACTAATTTGTGATTCCTGTATTAAATGAAATATGTTTTATGTGCTCTGTTGTATTGTCTGTTCATATATTCACACATCCTCCAGTTATAGGAAAGGAGAGAATTAAATCTTTTTTCCAAGATTACTCTAGCCTTAATTGTAACCTATATTAGGTTAATTAAATTATGAATCATCATTAATTAAATGATGGGTCATGGCTCTGTATTGTGTTAGTCCATCCATACATCCTCCAGTTATGGAAAAGGAGAGAATTGATTTTCCTTCTAAGATTACCCTAGTCTTAACTGTATCCTATATTATCTTATTTAAATGACAAATCAAATGGAAAACAATTTTTTTTTATTCACACAATTTATTTTTCCAAGATAAGTTTTCACTAGTTTTTATGGCATATCCTGTCAAATATTTGCACCACTTAGATAAATCCTGAACATTAAAATGTGAAGCGATTGTGTTTAAGTGCTATATTTACATTGTACTCCTTTGAACAAAAATAACCGCATATCCCAAAAACCTGGCACAGTGCACCATCACACAATTTTCACTTACTAACCTAGTTACATATTTCCGTCGAAAACTCTAATTTGAAATTTGACTTGAATACAATATTTTACGTACCTTAACATATATTACGTATATGGGTTAGTAAAAGTAAAAAGGCAGTTCAATTGTAATAAATAACACAAACTACCTGAATGCAAACTTGCTGATAACCAGGTGAATCCTCAGGGTCACTCTCATCTGCATCATAAGCACTCCCTGTGGGGCTAAGTCCTCTTTCTTCTCTCCTTTTCGTATTCTTCCTCTTAGCTTGCCTTGCTGTATCCCTTCCAGATTTTCTGCTTTTCCTTTCAACTGGTAAAAAATATAGAAGAAATAAGAATACAAAAGATTCATTTCTAAATAAAGCAATTAATAGAATTTGAATTTACTTTTGACCCATTAACTATAAAGAATTAATCTACACAAGTTTAAGCCCATCGGCTCCAGTTGTGCTCTGGTACTACATTCAATTCATTAAGAAACAAATACTGATATATGATTAAAATGTTAAGCGCATCCAGCCGACTTTCAAATCAATGTTTCAGCTTACTCGTATTAATTAGATGTAGGTATCATTTAGATTTATTTTTATAGAGACAATACAAACAAAAATTCTAATCATACAATTAAATGCTTCAAATTCTTAGAGGAAATAATTGGGAAAATAATAAAAATTCCAAAAGTATACATCAAATTCTTAGAGTAACTTATGCATACCTTATGCAAAATTTTTAAACACATCCATAATTCAAAAATGCTAAAAAGAAGTACGAGTGTGTACAAAGCATCTTAACTAGA
The DNA here is from genome assembly GCF_000696795.3 of Halyomorpha halys. NCBI lineage: Eukaryota > Metazoa > Arthropoda > Insecta > Hemiptera > Pentatomidae > Halyomorpha > Halyomorpha halys. The sequence continues at coordinate 843,949 of NW_027114029.1, forward strand.
TATATTGCAAATAGCCCATGACTAAATAATATTGGCTGGGATATGAATACTTTTTTTTACTTATATAAATATGACCACTAGTTTAAATAATATGAACAATTAAAATCATAGTTGAGGATTTTTTGTAAATAAAAGGTTTCTAGCCGACAATGTGGATTATCCTAAAAATATCAATTCAAGAAATTATCAGACATTTGAGAGTCTAGAAGACTTAGTTATATTTAAATTAAATTTCAAATTATGTAACAGCAAGAAACATGGGAACTAAATATGTTCATCATTATAATTACAAAGTAACGAATTTATCCTTATTTGCTAAATTATATATTTCCAATTTGAAAATGTTATCTACCTAATAATGGAATATATTTCAACTTTTCAATACTCACCTGTATTAGCCGCAGCTTCAACAAAAGTCCTAATGCAGCGAATACAATCATGAAAATTATATGGTGTGATATGAACAACATCCCTGACGAGAAAAGACAAACTGTCGACACACTTCACCATCGACAAAGGATCATACCGAGACAGCTCTGGCAGCATTCCTCTCCTCACACAACTTACCGGTTGTATTTCACCTTCTCGCCCCACCTGATTTAATAAGCTGAATTAGAATTAGGTAAGCATAATAAAATTAAATTAAAAATTAAAAAAAATATGCATATAAAATAAATCCCATTTGAGAAACATTACAAGAATCCAGCCGGTAGGAGTGTTGCTAAGAGGAGCCTCAGGACTAAGGCTGGGTGACAAAGGAACACTACCAGCTTTGCTCAGCTCCGAATCAGAAGTGTAGCCCCTCTCATTACCTAGTCCGCTGTCCACCTGCACTTCTCCTTCTGAACGGGCACCTCCTAACAAATTTAAATTAATGAAATATTTTTAAAAATTGTTATTTTGTAATGCTTTTTTCTTGATTCATTGTTTAAATGAATTGTTAAAGTAAATGGTTTAAAAACCAACAACTTCAACAATTTGTTGAAAGATGAAATATTTAATGTTAGCTAAAAATTAGAAATTATAAACACAATTAATTAGTGATTTTATTTTTAACAAAATAGAAGCACAGATGGTATTAATATATTAATTAATAGAAGCATATATTAACATTTCATACAACAAAACCATACATCAAGATTGTTTAAAACAACAAAAATTATATTCTCGAACAAATTATAAAAGATGATATAATTAATTTTGCTAGCTTCAGATGAGACATAATGAAAACTAAATTTCTATTTATTACCTGATTCAGCAGAACTGAGAGGTTTGGAAACGACTTTGGGAGGAGGAGCTCCCGCACCAACACATTCCAGAAGTGTGAATATTATGGCCCAATCAGTAGCAGAATGAATATTTGCAGCCGATGTCTTCAACAGCTCAAATGTACCATATGAAATCTGCCGAGAGACTCGTGATAGGGTAGAACTTTTAAGGAGTAGCAGCATACGAAGAGATTGCAATACCTGAATATGAAAATTAAATTAAAAACAATCAAAATTATTTAAACTCCAAAAAATTATTACACTTGGTAGTGTAATAATTTTTTATCATGTCCATATTATATTATACAAATGAAGACATAATAATACTCAATTATATATATTTGTTTTTTTAAAGATATATTTATATAGGAACAAAATCGAACTAGGATACAAGCTTGTTAAAATATATATATTTGTTTTGTAGTAGTGCATTTATGAAAAATGAACAATTACCTCGCAGATGATGTTTATATGTTATTATAAATTGAAGGGAAAAAATATGTGATGTATAATGGTCAGGATTTTTTCTGAAGTAGTTAAGTTTGAAACTGAATATACGCACATCAGCAAAGATAATCAAGTAATTATTTGGATAAAAATAAATTAAGGACTACATAAATTGCGGGCTGCCTATACTAAATTACTCTTGACACAGGAGGTGTATATATTCGCCAATTTTCAAAAACAGGCTATTTTCCAAAACATGAAAAACAAAGATTCTACTATTGAGTTACCAATATTATCCATAGTTTTATTTTCATTTTTTTTTTTCAGGCAACCATCTTCTGGCCAAAATACAAATAAAAATACTTTGTATGGAATGATTAAGCCTTTTCAGGTATGAAATCTTTTAGTAAATCAAAAAGAGCAAAATTAAGTATAATAGCTTTTATATACCATGGGTCCCATTTCTTCTTTGTGCATCAAACGGATGGCAAGCCTGAGGAGACCAACCACAGACCTCTCAACTAAGAAGTGGTGATCACACGCAGCAGCGCCCATAAGCAGGGTATAGATGTGCTCTTTTACAGAACACCAAATTGAGGAAATACGATCTCTGAAATAGAAATAATTAAACATTATAACTACACATCAGATATTTATTAAATATTGAAAATATATATCATTAACAGTCACAAAAATAGCAATCTATATATGTAATTAGGTTGTTAAAGATCAATAAATAATAAAACAACCGTTACGGCGACATTTCGCAAATTTATTGTTCCCATTGTCATGCACTACAGTGAAAAAAAGATTTCCTTAACTAATTATTAAACTCTAAAATGTACATAATACTAAATATTAATAAATAGAAACATTACTTTCAATCGTTTTATAACTGCCTTTCAAATATACTTTTTGATTATGTCTGCACAACGAGTGGGACAACACAAGCTTGGCAGATAGGTTTCTTTGTGTGCTAACCCTAGTTTTATTTAGGTAAAAAACTAAGAGGTAGGAAATAACTCAAAAAATGGATTTTTTGATATATTTGGAAACCGCTGCCATTTTTAAGTATTACTGAACATGATAGGCAGACTCATCAATTTTTACTTCAAACTGTATGTAGTTTTCAATAATGAATTCAAAAACTAGGGTGATATAACAGCCTTTTTTCCCACAGGCTTTGGACTTTTAAGTATTTTCTTTTTTTTTTTGTACTCCATAACTTAACCATTCTTTCTACAGTCTGTTTTGTATTTTATCTATTCTTTTTTAGATTTATTGAAAAAAAGTTTTGAGCTAGAATACCTGTTTTGAATAACAACTTTCAAAAGAAGTTCCAAGAAAAATACTGCAGTGTCTTCACTATAGGAGGTACCAAGTGAAACATGGCCTTCAGGTCCATAAGATGCAGTGACAAGTGCCTAACAATAAAAAAAAAAAATTGTTAATGAAACATGCAAGGCATATCTTGATCCATAATTACAAGACATATTGCAATATCTCATTAAAATAATTTAAACTTCACAATCTATAAGAATAACATCCAATATCAATGTGAAATAAGAAAGAGACTAATCACATTAAAAATAAATTATCTGTGAGAAAATAATCTTTTGCTAAGTCGACTAGAATTTGTTAAAAACCTATGTTCCTGCATTTTATTTATAGATTGCAAATGATATTCTACTATATTATTATTATTCGATAATAAAATCTGAACTTCCTACAATTCTCCAAATTCACAAATATTTATTGTTAATGGTTAATATTTCGTTCATAACATGATATTATTTAGCCTAAAACCTTCTTCAATGAACAGTCAATATAACCCAAACAGAATTTTTCAAATCAGAGTGATAGTTTTTGTAATTATCATGCTCAAACAGTATAGATTAATATATAGTATAGAGATATATATTTAAACAGATAACAATGAGGTGTAAATAGTTGACTGTAGATTAATATATGGAGATGTCAGACCATTTTTTCCTCATAAATAGTTAATAATTAGATTGAATATGGTCTTCTCATCTCATTTTTAATCCATAAATTAAATTCAACTTCTGATACTCCTCATAATTAAATGTGTTAGTCCTATCTATTTCAATAGTAAACAAGTAATTATACATTCATCTCAACTCTCTATGTCTATTACACTGTGAACAATAAAAAGCATTTAAAATACCTTCACAAAATGCTGTAAAGAATCAATGCGCAAAAATTTAGATTCTGTTATAAGCTGCTCAAGGTGGCACTCCCTAATACAATTCTGAGCAACTTTAATAGCCTCTTGGTCTTCAACTGATGGTCCTTTTTGAGTATTAGTCTCTAGTAAATAAATACTTTATTTAAATTTAATAACTTATAATAAGCAGGCTATTATTAACTTGTAATGGTATTAATGGGAAAGAGTAATACCTGCTCCTAAAGCTATGTAAGAATATAATGAGCTGAGGATTCCCGTTTCAGTTTTAGGGCTCAGTTGTATATCTTCACGAATAAGAGATATTTTACCGCTTAATTCAATAAAATCTTCAGCCTGAAATAAAAAACAGAAAATTTCAACTTTTAATTCATTTGCACATCTTATAATGAGAAATTAAATAAAAATGTATTATTTCTTAAAACAAGAGCTGTTTATAAACAATCATTCAACCTAAATATACAATAGCATTTTAATTAAATTACCTCAACAAGGATCTTAGGCAACAGTTTACATCTGTACAGTTGCAAAATACAATCCAAAATATTCCTCCAACTTTCCCTGATGATGTCACCATGGCGATGAGCAAGGTCAAAAACAGTTTTAGCAGCACGCCTAGCCTTAGGGCTTGACCCAAAAGCTATAGTAAGATTCTCCGGACTCTAAATAAACAATGTAAAATAAATAAATCATCTACAAAATTATAGTAATAAATTGATAAGTAATTATACTGAATAAAGATGTATAACATAACACAATAAAGTATTATCTCGACAAATTTATCAGTAGTTTTAGGAAATAGCTTAAAAATAGGTGAATATAGAATATTCATAACCCCAACATCAATAAATTCCTTGATAACTCGAATTCCCTTCTTTCCCACAGCAGTTCCTAAACAATTTGATCTGTGCCACTTTTCTTGGATTAAAAAATTTTTGCGGAACACTTGAAAAACTAAAAACAAACTTTTTCAGCACAATAATTCTTAGAGCAATTAAATAGCAAAAGAAAATAAAGGCAAAGTAAATTCTGGAATGCCGACTATATTTGCTTTATTTTTCTGACCTATTTATTTTTTTTTTTTAATATTTTGAGAAAATGGTATTTGCTTGCAGCACCCATGCTAGGGGCATCCCAGAGTACCATGGCACCTACTTTCTACTTAGCATTCTTTGTTTTTTAGCCCAAATATCTTTGAAACATCATCGTAAGACATTGCTCATAGAATTAAAGAGCTCAATCAAGATGGTAGATGATAGCTAGAGGAAAAAGTAATATTACTAAAGTATTAAGCATTACAATTTTAATAAATCTGGATGATTATGAACATTGAGCTAATAAATTGAATATTAAGCTAGTGGATTAGCTAACACAGTGAGAGGCAAAAAGTAAAAGCTTTACTGATCTTGGTGACTGTGTCCTTAAATGGTAGAAGTAATGCAGAAACAAAAACGTTTCTATTACAGAGCCAATTCCATGTTAGCTTTTGAAGTTCAAGAAAGCTCACACTTTATTTCTTTTCATATCCATATAGTACACCATTATTTCCAAAAAAAAAAAAAAAAAAAAAAAAAAACCTGGCAGGGATGAGAGTTTGGTCTTTTTCATCAAACCAAAATATTATATATATATATATGTTTTTATTTTTTAAAAGCTAATAACTATATTTCAAGATATTTTTCTTTAATAACCTATATTCCTTGGTACAGATTTATGACTTAAGTAGAAACTCAAAAACTTGGGACCTTTATAACTGAAAATTGATCATTTCAGACCTTGATACATTGAACCTCAATTAGTCGAACAATAGAGAGTCTCGAATTTTTCTATTTTCCCAGAGATTGGAATTATTGAAAGTGAACTGTACTACAATAAAATAAAATAAAAAATAATTAATAATAAAAACTTACCTCAGGAGAGTAATGAAGCATGGTGTATTTGCAAAGAGATACAATGAGGTTATCAAAATCATTACTCATTCCATAATGAGCCGAAATCATTGCACATTTCCTGAACAGTAATTATTCATTTATGGTTTATGAAATTAAAAAGTATAAAACACTTATTTATTAAATAAACCTTTTAGAAACTAACACCTTTTGTACTTAGACTACAAATATGAAATAAAATAGATCAACAAATAAGTTGGTCAAAGATTAAAGCATTACTTGGGTACACTGGTCCTTTTAAATCACAGATAGATCAATCAGAATTTTTTTTTGAAAAATCTTGGTTTATTTGTTTATTTATTAAATTTAAACAACTAACCAACTCAAACGTTATGGAGCAAGGTCAGAGCATAGCAGGTCTGATAGCTAGCTGAGCGAACCTGGCTTGAATACTGACAAGATTTAAAGTATAAACTTGACAGAAAATTAGGCATATCAGGATGGAAACCATGTCATGACATAAATGTTCATGTTACAGGTACAATAACCAAAAAAATTAATACCTGTCATAATTCATCAAATGAATCATGAAGTTACAATACCTCGAACTGAAAGAATCAGAAATAAGTGTATGGAACCCACTTCCAGTTCGGGGCTATTGTGAAGATATTTCTTTATTTGTATTTACACCTCAAAATTCAGATTATTAAGAGGAAGTATATTAAGTGATCAGGAAACGTTTTAAATCTAAGTGTTACGGCAAACATATGGTCCACAAATAGATTATAGGAACATAAGATTTTTATAACATCAAAAACAAAACAACTTCTCTCTATTGTTTATTATACTGAAAATCAACAGACAACATCTAAGCGTCTCAGTCTGCACACATATATATATATATACATATATATATTGTAATAATTTTAAAAATATTAAAAATAAAATAAATAAGAATCTGAATAGTTTTT